>NC_045426.1:66985006-67277506 GCF_902635505.1 Sarcophilus harrisii | reverse complement strand
AGCATTACTTGTTCAGCCATTCTCCAACTGAGGGGCATCCACAACCATTTCTAGTATTCTGCCACTACAAAAAGAAGTGCCACAAACATTTTTCCACATGTGGTCCCTTTCTCTCCTTTATGATCTCTTTAGGATACATGCCCAGTAGAAACACTGCTGATCAGTGGATATGCATAGTTGGATAGCCCTTTGGGCATAGTTCCAAATTGCTCTCCAAAATGGTTGAATCACTTCTCAGTTCCATCAACAATGTATTACTGTTCCACATTCCTTCCAACATCCATCATTATCTTTTCCTATATTTTAGCTAATCTGTGAAGTGCATAGTTGTACCTCAGAATTGTCTTAATTTGTATTTCTCTGATCAATAATGATTCAGAGGACCTTTTCATATGACTAGAAATCATTTTAATTTCTTCATCTGAAAATTTTCTGTTCATGTCCTTTGACCATTTATCAATTGGAGAATGGCTTGAATTCTTATACATTTGGGTCAATTTTCTATATATTGTAGAAATGAGGTTTTATTAGAACCCTTGAATGTACAATGTTTTTCCTAGTTTGTTGCTTTCCTTCTAATTTAGTCTGCATTGGTTTTGTTTGTACAAAATCTTTTTTAATATAATCAAAATTATCCATTTTGCATTCAATAATATATTCAAGTTCTTCTTTGGCAACAAACTCCTTCCTCCTTGACATATTTGAGAGGTAAAATACCCTTTCTTCTTCTGATTTATTTTTATCATTCTGTATGTCTAAATCATGAACCCATTCTGATCTTAATTTGGTATAGAGTGTTAGGTGTGGGTCAATGTCTAGTTTCTGCCCTACTAATTTCCAATTTTCCCAGCAGTTTTTGTCAAATAGTGAGTTCTTAATCCAAAACCTGGGGTCTTTGGGTTTGTCAAACATTAGATTACTATAGCCATTGACTATTTTGTCCTGTGAACCTAACATATTCCACTGATTAATCAAACTATTTCTTAGCCAGTACCAAATAATTTTGATAATCCCTGCTTTATAAGATAGTTTTAGGTCTGGTACATCTTGGTCACTTTCATTTGCATTTTGCTTCATTAATTCCCTTGAAATTCTTGACTATTTGTTCTTCCTTATGAATTTTGTTATTATTTTTTTCTGACTTTCTGAAGTAATTTCTAAGAAGTCTGATTGATATGGTGCTGAATAAGTAGACTAATTTAGGGAGTATTGTCATTTTTATTATATTAGCTTGGCCTACCCATGAACATTTGATATTTTTCCAAGAGATTAGGTCTGACTTTATTTATGTGGAATGTGTTTTGTAACTGTATTCATATAGTTCTTGATTTTGCCTTGGCAGGTAGACTCCCAAATATTTTATAACATTGACAGTTATTTTAAATAGAATTTCTCTTTGTATGTCTTGCTGTTGGACTTTGTTGGTAATATGTAAAAATGCAGATGATTTCTGTGGATTTATTTTGTATCCTGCAACTTTGCTAAAGTTGTGAATTGTTTCTAGTAGTTTTATAATTGATTCTCTAAGATTCTCTAAGTATAACATCATATCATGTGCAAAATGATAATTTGGTTTCCTCATTATCTACTCTACTCCATAAATCTCTTTTTCTTCTCTTATTGCCAAGGCTAACATTTCTAATACAATGTTGAATATTAATGGTGATAAGATAGAACCATGCCTTAGTCATAAAAGAAATTTGGTAGGACTCCTTTCCCTATTTTTTTTTCAAATAGTTTGCAGATCACTGGAATTAATTGTTCTTTAAATGTTTGGTAAAATTCACATGGAAATCCATCTGGCCCTGGAGATTTTTTCTTAGGAAGTTAATAGCTTGTTTGATTCCTTTTTTTCCAAAATGGGACTATTTAAGTAATTTGTACCTTCTCTTTTAATCTGAGCAATCTATATATTTTTAAACATCCCTTCATTTAACTTAGATGATCACATTTATTAGCATATAGTGGGGCAAAATAGTTCCTAATTATTGCTCTAATTTGCTCTTTATTTGTGAAAAGTTCAACTTTTTATTTTTTATACTAACAATTTGATTTTCTTCATTCTTATTTTTAATCAAATTAATTCAATTTTTATCTATTTTATTGGTTTTTTCATTAAACTAGCTCTTAGTTTTATTAGTCCAAGAATTTTTTATTTTTATTAATCTCCCCTTTTATTTTCAGAATTTCAAATCTATTATTTACTTGGGATTTTGTTATTTATTCCTTTAAAATTGCATTAATATTCATCAATCTTATTTTTGTCTATTTTATGGAAGTAAGCATTTAGAGATATAAAACTTCCCCTAAAAACTGCTTTGACTGCATCCCATATATTTTGGTATGTTGTTTCATTATTGTTATTCTCCTGGATGAAATTATTGATTGTGGCTACAAATTGTTGTTTTACCCATTCATTCTTTAGAATGAGATCATTTAGTTTCTAATTATTTTTTAGTCTATTTTCCCTAGATTTTATTACATATCATTCTTATTTCATCATGATCTAACAAGGATGTATTTATTATTTCTATCTTTTTTGCATTTGATTTTGAGGTTTTTATGCCCTAATATATGGTCAATTTTTGGATAGGTTCAATGAACAACTGAGAAAAACATACTCCTTCCTGTCACCATTCAATGTTATCCATAGATCTATTTTTCCAAGAGATTTTCTAAAATTCAATTTACCTCCTTAACTTCTTTTTATTTTGTGGCTTGGTTTATCTGGTTCTGAGAGAGCAAGGTTGAGATCCCCCACTAGTATAGTTTTGCTTCCTATTTCTTCTTGCAGCTCTCTTAAGTTCTCCTCTAGAAATTTGGATATTATACCACTTGGTGCATATAGATTTAGTATTGATATTACTTCGTTATCTATGCTTCTTTTTAGCAAGATATAGTTTCTTTCTTTATCTCTTAATTAAATCCATTTTTACTTTTGCTTGATTTGAGATCAGGATTGTTACCCTGCTTTTTTTTTTTTTTTTTTTTTTTTTTTTTTTTTTTAACTTCAGCTGAAGTATAATAGATTCTGGTCCAGCCTTATATCTTTACTCTGCATATATCTTTCTGCTTTAAATGTATTTCTTGTAAACAACATATTATAGAATTCTGGCTTTTAATCCAGTCTGTTATTCATTTCCATTTTATGGGAGAGTTCGTGTCATTCACATTTACAGTTAAAATGACTGGTTCTGTATTTTCCACCATATTATTTACCACAAATTATGTTTTTTTTTCTTTCCCCTCCCCTTCCTCAGTATTTTGCTTCTGACCACCACTTCCCTCAAACAACCTTTTCCTTTTATAGCCCCTCTCCCTTTCTTATACCTTTCTCTTACTACTTCTGTTTTTTATTTGCCTCCCATTTTTCTTTTTCCTTTCCCCTTGCACTGCCCTTTAGGGTGAGACAAGTTTCTTTTTGAAACCAAATATGTCTGATAATCTCTCTTTGAGCCAAATCTGATGAGAGTGAGATTCACACAGTATTCATTCCCTTTCTTTTCCTCTTCACAAAATGTCATTTCCCTCATTTCACTTTCCATTTTTTTTTCAGTGTTTTTTCCTTCTTGATCCAATTTTCTTGTGCAGCAAGATAACTGTATAAATATGTATTCATATATTAGATTTAACATATATTTAACATATTTAACATGTATTCCTGTATTGGACTACCTTCCATTTGGGGAGGTGATGGTGGGGAAGAAGGGGACAGTTTGGAACAGAAGGCTTTCCAAGGGTCAGTGTTGAAAAATTACTCATGTATATTTTTGTAAATAAAAAGCTTTAATTAAAAAAAGATAATAAGCCTGGGACATATAAATGCAGTTTTAAACATTTTAGTTTTAGATGATTATAAAATATTCAGTTTATTATGTCCAAGGAAGTTGTAGATGCTCAGAAGTATAGTGATGGAAGGATAAGTAGATCACAGAATTATTGGCTACCTTAAGACTGAAGTTGGTAAATATCATTATTTTTCATTGGTACTGTGAGCCAGAAAGTAAAATAAACAAGTATCTTTTTTTTTCTTTTTTTTTTTTTTTTTTACAGAGGACAGTATTGGTATTTCTCGACTATAAGCTGTTGCCATATAAAAAGATCTCCTGGTTTTGCTCATTTCACTTAGCATCACTTCAAGTAAGTATCTCCAGGACTCTCAGAAATCATGCTGCTATTCTTTTCTTACAGAACAATAATATTCCATAGCATTCATAGACCATAACTTATTCAGCCATTCTCCAACTGATGGGTATACATTCAGTTTCCATTTTCTTGCCAATACAAAAAGGGCTGCCACAAAAATTTTTGCACATGTGGGTCCCTTTCCTTCCTTTATGATCTCTTTGAGATACAAGCACAGTAAAAATATTGTTGGATCAAAGGGTATTACACTTGGATAGCCCTTTGGACATAGTTCCAAACTGGTCTCCAGAATGGTTGAACCATTTCACAATTCCACTAACAATGTATCAATATCCCAGTTTTCCTGCATCCCTTCTAACATTCATCATTTTTTTTTTTGGTCATCTTAGCCAATTGGAGACATGTAGCAGTACCTTAGAATTGTTTTAATTTGCATTTCCCTGATCAATATTAATTTAGAGCACTTTTTCATATGACTAGAAATGGTTTTATTTTTTTCATTTAAAAATTGCCTGTTCATATCCTTTGACCATTTATCAGTTGGAAAATGGATTGAATTCTTATAAATTTTAATCATGTCTCTATATATTTTAGAAATGAGGCCTTTATCAGAACGCTTGAATATAATTTTCCCCCTAGTTTATTGCTTCTTTTCTAATCTTGTCTCCATTTGTTTTGTTTGTACAAAAACTTTTTATTTTAATATAATTAAAACTATCCATATTGTATTCAATAATGAACTCCAGTTCTTTGACCACAAATTGTTTCCTTCTTCATATTTCTAAAAGGTAAATTATACTTTTTTCTTTTTTTTTTCTTCATTAATTCCCTTGAAATTGTTGAACTTTGGTTCTTCCAGATGAACTTTGTTATTATTTTTTCTAGCTCTGTAAAATATTTTCTTGGATGTCTCATTGATATGGTACTGAATAAGTAGATTAATTTAGGTATAATTATCATTTTTATTATATTAGCTTGGCCTACCCATGAGCACTTGACATTTTTCCAATTAGTTAGTTCTGACTTTATTTGTATGTAATGACCATAATAACTTTCAACAATCACATTTTTTTTTTGGTTTTCTGCTCATTTTCCCAGCCCATTATTTTTCTTTTAATTCTTTGTTAAACTAAGGTTCTGTTTCCAGAGTGAAGGATGTACTGCTCCAAGCTGTACAGTTGTTTTCAGAAATCCTTCAAATAGTCTTGACAACAAGACCTGTTCTCCGCCCTGGAGTTTTTAGGTGTGTCACCTGCCCCTCTGTAAGTTTTGGTGTGATGGCTGGGGGATGAGGCTTTGCTAACCATGGGTGCACTGGGACTCCCACCCTTCTCCTTGTTACAGAGCCTCTCTACTGACCTTCTGAGTCCTTCCTGATGTCCCAGGCCTGGGAGGTCCAGAAGTTACCAGCACTACTCCTGAGTTAAAGGTCCTACCTTCCTTAAGCTGGGGTCTGGGCTGGAGCTGGGGCTGGGCCTGTACTTAGGACTGCATGCTGTGCTCTGTTTCCACAGATCTTTTTTGCTGACCTTCTAGGCCCTCTTTGGTATTTCTGAAATGAGAGGTCTGGAAGCCACCAGTACCTATGCTGATTCAGAGGTAGGTAAGGGTGGGCTGGGGTTGGATCTGGAGCTGCACTAGTAGCTCTGGCCCTGGTACTCCTACCCTGGTGTCACAGAACCTTTCTGCTGAGTATCTAAGTTGCCTTCAGCTGGAAAATGTTCAATTCTATTTTTGGGAAGTTATCCTGATGCTCTAAAATTTGTTTAGAATCATTATTTAAAGGAATTTGGAGAAATTTGGGAGAGAGGTTTGGCAAATTCCTATCTTTACTCTGCCATCTTGGTTCTATCAGTATTTTTTTGGTAAACATTAGCAAATACCGTTACTCTGTCAAATAATGGATTGATATCACTATAAAATGGAAACAAGATTAATTAATTAATGATAAAATTGTTTATTTAATTAAGTAATGGTATAAATAAAGTTCCATAAAAATGTCTGTTTTTATTTTTGTGACAAGATAAAGAATTAAAAGTGTTATTTCATAACACTTCCAATAATAAGAAAACCATATTCAAATTTAGTTATAATATAGATGCATTATAATATATCAAACTGTTACCTCCAAATAATACAAAGTTTTACATAATTTTGCTATTCTAAAATACAGGATGTAACTAGATGTTATTGAGAGACACAAATTGTTACAAAGAAGTTTATGAAAAATCAAAAATATCTGCTTTTTATGTGAAATGTTTATTTTATTATTCAAAACTCAAGGGATTATTTTCTCTGTGCATGAATTTATTTGGTCCTTAAGATAATGTGGATATTCTTAGCAAGATTTTACAGAATTTCTTATGAGAAGCTAAGCAATGGAGATTGATCTGGCCATAAATATATAACCAGAAAATCTTTGAGGTAGGATATGCCCAAATCCTTATTTTACCTAGATGCAGCAATTTCCACAATTTCATGGCACTCTTTGTTGTACTTCATTTTCCAATAATCTAAGAATAAAAAGTCTATCACAAATTTTAACTTGGTGTAGTAATGAAGGTTATATTCTTCTTTGTCTTGTAAGAACTACATTCTAACTCTTCTAATCTCCAATCTGATTTCTTGTACTCTTTACTGAATGAGTTGATAAAATCCTACTCACTTAATGAATAAGGTTTAACCAGTTATCTTTAAATTGGGAAAATATTAATATAGCATGTACTAGTTGTAAAACACTATATATCATGACTGATGGAGGGGATGTGGGAAAACTGGGACACTAATACATTATTTGTAGAGTTGTAAACTGATCCAACCATTCTGGAAAACAATATAGAACTATGCCCAAAGGACTATCAAACTGTTCATACCCTTTGCTCCAAGAGCATCTTTACTGGACCTGTATCCCAAAAAGATCTTGAAAAAGGGGAAAAGATCCACATATTCCAAAAAGTTTATAAAAGCCCTTTTTGTAGTGGCAAGGAATTGGAAACTGAGTATATGCCTATCAATTAGAGAATGAATAAGTTATGATATGTGAATATTGTGGAATAGTATTGTTCTGTAAGAAACAACCAATAGGATAATTTCAGAAAAGCCTGGAGAGACTTACATGAACTGATGCTAAGTAAAATAAGCATAACCAGGAGAACTTTGTACATAGCAACAAGAAGATTATACAATGATCAGTTCTGATGGAAGTGGAGTTTTTTCAATAGTGAGGTGAATCAGGCTAGTTCTAATGGGCTGGTGATGAAAAGAGTCATCTGACCCCAGAGCGAAAATGTGAGGACTAAGTGTAGATCACAACATAGTCACTTTTCACTTCACTTTCACTTTTCACAACACTTTTGTGTTGTTATTTGCTTGCTTTTTGTTTTCTTTTTCATTTTTTTTCCTTTTTGAACTTATTTTTACTTGTGCAGCATGATAATTATAAAAATATGTATAGAAGAATGCCCACATTTAACATATATTGGATTACTTGCTAAATGACAGGGTAAGGACAAGGGAAGGAGGAAAAAATTGGAATAAGGTTTTTTTTAAGGCTGAATGTTGAAAACTATGAATATATTTTTAAAAATAAAAAGCTTTTAAAAAGAAAAAAATCACTACATATCTTATAGATGGTTTAAAGTAAGGTTCTTTTATCTGGGTCCACAGAACTGGTATTTAGGGGTATATAAATGTAGCTTTTAGAGAAGTTTTGAGGAACCTATGAATTTATATGGTTGGAAAAAATCAACTGTATTTTCAAAAATTTCAAATTTGAAAATTATTACAGCTACTAATTATTTTAAAACACTATTCTGAGTTGTCCATAGATATCATAAAACTCCCAAAGGGATTTGTGATTCAAATAGAATTAAGAAACACTGATTTAGAATTTCTCTGATTTAATAAAAGTGAACAATAGATAAGATTGTCACAGTCTAAGATTGTCACAGTCTAAGATTATCACTGCCAATTTTTATTTTGTGTTAATTCTATTAAGACATGGGTTTGACTGGCAAGGGGTCCACAATTTCTATGTCTATTCCTATTTTCTCTTCTAAGAGACACATACTATTAGTAAATGAGAAAAAGTTTGTCTGGCAAAGTGCGTTCCACCCTCAGTATTTTTTTTAAAACAAATTAAAATAAAATGAAATAATTCAAGAACCTTGGGTGCTCTTCCTTCAGATATCCATCTCTTTCTAAGCACACCTCAGATAAACTTTCCATCATAACTGTTACTAATGCTCACTCTGCTTCATATTAACTTATTCATTCATTCATTGATTCTGTAAAACTTTATCTTGCTATGAAAAAGTAAACTTTTTAATGTAGAATACTTTTTTCACTTTTTTTTGTCTTGTGTAACCTTACTATCTAGTCCCTACATTAGCAAATAATATGTAAGTAATTATTATTTGCTAATTTGAAGTAAATCATGCATCCCCCTTTTCTCTATCAAATGAATCACATTATTCTTTGGAACTCAATTTCATCTGTAACATAATGTGTGCTTTCTAGAGTCCCCAAATTGGGGTGACAAAATATACTATGCTTTCTAGACCCCACCCACCCACCCAGTAGTGCCAAAATATACTATCTGGACTAGCTCTTTGGAAGATATTTGGACCAGTCCGAGTCCTTGGTCTTAGTAGAGGAGTGATGAAGGCAAGAGACTCACAAAGATGGTCAAAGATGAAGTCCATTTATTTCAAGTCCTCTCAGCCCTTAAATACCTTATTAGGATTACATCACTACAGCACAATGAGCATGTGCCAGATGTAGAACCATTACACCACCATATGACCACAGTACACTGTGCATGTGTTAACTCTAAGCATCCTGCTATTGATATGTAAATTCATCTTACTGTAAGTATCCTTTGCTTCAAGTAGAACCTCCCTGACTTCTCAGGAAGGATGAAAGTCCCTAGGGAAGATGGGGAGCCAAACCAGACATTGTCAGCAGGTTCCCTCTGAGCTGAAGGGTCTTATACCTTACCCAGAGTTGCCCCACTATCTGCCACTCTACGCTAACATTAAAAATTTATTTAATTTCTCCTTTAAAATTGCGTCAACAATATGCAAAGATGTGAAACAATCCTTTATTTCAATAGTAAATCTATGAGAAAATAACCTGGGGATTCAAATACCTACAAAAGCATTAACGGTAACCTTTAACTATAGAAGGGTTTTAGTGTTGCAAAACTTATAGTAAGTAACACACACAACATCTTTAAACATTTATACACACATATATGTATATGTATACAATTCTTATTTATTTCTCAAATATCACATTAATTATTATCCACAGAATTAAGATTGAGAGAGATGGGGTGTTTTGTTTTCTTCTTTTTTTGGCTTTTGTTGTTATTCTTATTTTTTGTTTCTTTGCATTCCTGAGAGTCAAATAAATGTTATCTTTCCAGCAGGATTTAAATTTAGCTCTTCTATACTATAAATTCTATCTAGTATATCAAGCTTCTTCAACACTAGCCAGTGGAATTTTTATTTTGATTTGTTTTCTCTACAGTGAAACAGTGAAAAACAGAAAAAAATTAAATTTTAAATATTATAATAGTATAATGGAAAGATAACTATATTTCTTTGGAGAAAACCTGGGTCCAAATAAGTTACTTTCAAACTTCAGGAAACTTAAGTAAGTAATAATTTCTTTAACTTTTGTCTTTAACATGATGGAGTTAGCCTACATAGACTCTGATATGCAACCAACTCTAAGCACTGAGTTCCTATTTGGATAAAAGGGGAAGGAGTCCTATTTATGGTATATTCAAAATCTAAAGTAAAATAATCCCTACTCCTACACTTAAATCCTACAGGTCTTTGGGGAGCTTTTTTCTTCCCCAGAACTATATTGTCTTACTCTTGGTTTCATGCAATAAGTTTGAGAGAACACCAGGAAATATGTCATATTTCTAGCTCTGCTTTCACATTTCAAGTGATTATTAAAATATGTCTTGTCTTATTTGCATATTGTATAAGGAAGAGGTGCAGATAACAAGCTTTTATATAATTCTTATAAAGCATTTAACAGTTCCAGATACATAGTAACACATTCACTTGCACATGCACACACATATATGTAGGAGATATATGTGTATATATTTGTGTGTGATACACATACTTTCAAACATATATCTACAAAAATATCTTACATACATATATTTATGTATGCATTATGTATGTATTTGGCAGCAGAGCACAACTACTCCTAGATTTCATAAGGTCAGAAAGGCTGCATTTCTAATTGTTAGTAGATTATGTGGTGGTCAAAAGTTGACACTTTTTTTTTTTTCTTCTTTTGCATTATGCCAAACTATGAAGATAGTAGAAGAGATATGATATATCTATGGCAGGAATAATTTTACTAATAAAAATCAAGTATTCTTTTAAAATATTGAAATTAGAAATCATCAGAATTATCTATTTAGATACTAATGGGACCCACTATGAATAAACAAATGTGTCTCTCATCTGTGCCTCACTTCTGAAATTAAATCAATAAACAAGGCAAGCCACAGGTAATGTTCCAATCTCAGTAACATTTTGTTTCCTCAATAATTTTTGCTACCTAGAGGTCTAATTCCTTTTCAAATATGGTTTATTCTAGTCCATACCATAGAATAAATTTGTCCTTTCCTATCATAAAATTCAATTTAAAATAAGTTCCCCAATTGAAGAATAAAACGTTACCTAAATAAAAGAAATGTGCCCTAAAATAGATATAATTAAGAAAATGAATGCCATTCATGGACATATTTAGCAAATCTTTCAAGAATATGCCCCTGCAATCTCAAGAGAGATCTTCTTCAATACATACCATCTTTACCGACATTAGGGATGTGGCAATCAGTAGGAACTGGATGTTTTTACAATTGTATTTCTTTCCACTGTTCCAAGGTCAGATTGTCAGACTTGAACTACAGGAGATCAGATAACTTATTTTTTTTTCTGCAATAAAAGCAGCATACATACTTGCTTATAATAAATGAGCATCAATTATTTGGTGTCCATCTTATCCCTGAAGGCAATCTTCCTTCACATTAAGGACAGGAAAATTCTAGTTATAAATAGGAGCAAACATTTTGGTAACATTATTATCTGAGAACAGATATGATTTAAAAAGTGACATGTTTCTTTATTTTTCCTCTTTTTTCTTTTTTCTCTCCTTCCCTTTTCCCTTCCCTCTCTTCTTTCCTTACTCCCTCTTTCTTTCCCCACTCTCTCCTTCCCCTCCTTCCTTCGATTGTTTTTCTTTCTTTCTTTCTTTCTTTTTTTCCTTCCTTCCTTCCTTCCTTCCTTCCTTCCTTCCTTCCTTCCTTCCTTCCTTTTCTTTTTCTCTCATTCCATAGAGAAGACCTATAATCTGTTTTTTTTTTTTTTTAAGTTAGCAGTTGAGGTACTTAAAAGATAAGCCTTAATTTTTGTTAAGCTTTGGGAATTAAAGACACACTAAAGTGGGGAAAGGGAATTAAAACTCAGAGTCTTATATATTCTTATCAAATAACTTAAAACTTCATTATACAGAGTGCATTAATTTGGAATTATACAAATAGATTTTATTATTGGTTTTAGAAATGAAAAGTTAAAAATAATTTATCCCTATATTAAGCAAAATTGAGGAAATTGAAGTCTAAAATGGTATGTTCTATTTTCACATCAAGACCTGTAGATTTCTTCTTTTTTTTTAAACCCTCCTAAGTATAATTTAATTTATTTTATTTTTTATTTGGGAATGTGTATAGTAGTTACTTTATTATTTTTTTTTATTATTTTTTAAGACATGTAGATTTCTCCTACAGCATGTCTAACCGTTGTTGCTGTTGTTGTTATTGCTTAATGTGTGTTTTCATTAGTTTGTGGAGTGTGGTGCAGATTGCAGCACTATTTAGCTTTGCGTGACTCATGATTGTTTTTCCCATGAACCTTCCCTAAAGAGATTACCTAATATGTTCCAGACATTTCTTTAATTCTTTTATTCTCTCAGCAATATTAATATTCCAATTGTGGCATCCATCTGTTCCTCCTCATTCAGTATACATGATCAGAGCATCTCCCTTTCTGGTTATACATGTACTTTGTAATGTATTTTTAACATCATTGATCTCATGGAAATTGTTGGAGGTAGCAGGCTAAGACATTCTTAAGCCTACCATGTGTCTATTCCATATGTCCACTGTCCAAATTGAGGCATTCTTCTCTAGGGATGGAAAACATAATGAAAGCTCAGCTGGCATAATTTAGATGTACAGCCTTAAATTGGAGGTGACCAAATCTCTCTTAGTGACTCATTCCTTTAAGAAAGCAAACATTGTTCATGAGTTTTCAAGCAGCAAAAGTCACAAAACCATAACAACATGACTACATACCATGTTTATAATATAAAGAAAGGAGACCCAACACCACATTCCAAAGGTGCCACTGTCTCACTACTGCTACTAGCCTCAACTGGCTTTTCCCCAGTTAGTGCTTCACAAAAAGTATTTATCCATTGTTTTACCAACATCACAAGCTCTCGTGCACAAATATATTCTTTTCCAACATATCACCATCCCCTCTATTTTATGTCCTATTAAAATCCAACAAATCCAACTAGCCTTTCTACTTTAGTTTTTTGTAGAATCATGGAGGGAAATGTTCCATGCTCTAACCATGGAGTTCTATCCTCCTCTCAGGCTTATAGAGCCTTATCTCCTCATATTAGTTGTTTTATTTTTTAATTTTTTATTTTTAATAAGTCCTTATATCATTTCAGACACTCCATAAGCCCTGGAGATACATGTCAAATTAAAAAAAAATAAAACAATAAACATTACTAGTAGTAGTAGAAACAGTAGTAGCAGCAAAGCAGCAACAGTAGTAGTGGTAGTAGTAATAGTAGAAGTGTCAGTAGAAAAATAATAGGTATTAATTAAATAAACATTTATATAGGATTTAGTATTTTTCAGGAACTGTGTTAAATGCTTTGTAATTATTATTTCCCTTGATTCTTACAACAGTCCTGGGAAGTATTTATGTTTATTACCCTTATTTTTATAAATGAGATAACTGAGGCAAATAGAGTTTAAGTGGCATCCCCAGGATTATGCAGCTATTAAGTGTCTGAGGCTTAATTTGAATTTAGATCTCTCTGATTCTTTACATACTACTCTGCCCATTACACTTATATTTTTAAATTAATTTTTCAGTGTACTTTATGATCTCCATAGTTTAATTTTCAGAATTCATGATGTTCCATGATTCATAAGAGCTAATATCAGCAGGAGATTACTCTGGTTAGTGAGCAGCTTTTTTCAACAACTCCTGGGTATATCAAGTAAATCTTATGAATTGTATTGTTTGTAATATGTGAAGTATTATCAATACTACAAATCTTATTGTATTAATTCTTATCTCAATGTATTTCTTATTTGTTTCATATATTCTTAATACAATGCATTTTTATTTGTATTTTTACTTGTCTGCTTTTTCATTTTTATTTATATTTCTTTTTTGAATTTATGTGACATTTTATTTTTCCCACTAAAAGTAAAAATAAATTTTAACAACTCATTTTGGGGGCAACTAGATGATACAGTGGAGAGAGCACTGGCCATGAAGTCAGGAAAAACCAAGTTCAAGTCCCATCTCAAACACTTAATAATTACTAGCTATGTGACCATGGGCAAGTCATTTAATCCCAATTACATTACACACACACAGACACAGACACAGATACACACACACAAACACACACACACACACAAAAAAAAAAAACAATTCATTTTAAAATTCTGGAGTCTAAATGCTCCTCCTTCCTCCTTCCCCTAATTTTCCCCAGCCAATATTGAGAAAGCAAGCAATTCAATATAGGTTATTCACGTGTAGTCATGCAAAGCATTTCCATATCAATCATGTTGTTAAAGTAAATTTAGACTAAAAAACACTCAAGAAAATAAAATTTTAAAATATGCTGTCCCAATCTGTATTCAGTTGTCTTGGATCATTATATCGCTGACAATAGTTAAGACAATCACAGCTGATCATCTTACAATATTGTAAACAGTACATTTTTCTTTGCATGAGCTTATATAAGTCTTTCCAGGTTTATCTGAGAGCATCCTACACATCATTTTGTAGGGCAGAATAGTTTTCCAAGATAACACATAACACAGTTTTTTCAGTCATTTTCCAATTGATCAGTACCTCTTTTTTTTTTTTTTTTTTTTTTTTTTTTTTTTTTTTTTTTTTTTTTTTTTTTTTTTTTTTTTTTTTTTTTTTTTTTTTTGCACCAATAGGTCCTTTTCTATTTTTTAAATATCTTTTGGAATATAAACCTAGTAATAGTATTGCTATATCAAAGATTGTTCCTGGTTTTATAGTTCTTGGATATATTTCCAAATTGTTCTACAGAATGGTAGAATTAATTCACAATTAAACCAACAGTACCTTAATTTCTCATTTTCCCCACATCCTTTCAACCATTTGCCATTTTCCTTTTCTATCCTATTTGTCAATCTAAAATAATTGAGGTTGTAGCTCAGAGTTGTTTTAATAGTATTTTTTCTAAGCAATAGTGATTGAAAGTATTTTTATATGGTTATAGGTAGTTTTGATTTCTGTATCAGAAAACTTAATATCTTTTGATCATATATAAGGGAATGGCTCTATTCTTATAAATTTGTCTCAGTTCTATTTATGTTTGAGAAATGAGGTTTTTATCAGAGAAATTTGCTTAAAATTTTTATTGACAGTTAAAATCACTAACTGTATTACCTTCCATTCTATTCCCTCTGTTATTTTATTCTCTCATTCCTTTAACCCTGTTGCTCTTAAAAGTGTTTTGTTTACGACTACCGTAGCCTAAAATCTATACCCTCTTCAATCACTATCCCTGCTGTTCTCCTCCTATTTTCCTGAAAGGCAAAAGATATTTCTATATCCAATTGAATGTATATATTATTACATCTTTGAGCCAATTATAATGACAATAAGGTTCAACTCACTACCCTTTAAATCCCCCCCATTGTAAAAGATTTTTCTTGACTCTTTTAGGACAAATAATTTATTCCATTTTACCTCTATCTCTCCTTTTCCCCCATTACATTACTCTCATCCCACATATATGTGTATGTGTTTGTATGTGTGTGAGATCCCTTCATCTTCAATTCACACCTATATCCTATTTATATTATACTTAACTCTATTTATATATACTTAACTACCATAATAATGAGAAAGTTCTCATGAGTTATATCTTATCATTAAATGTAAATAATTTAAACATATTAATGATTATTATGATTTCCCCTTTCTGTTTAATTTAAGAATTTTCTTGAGGCTTTCACCATTTCCATTTTTGTTTTCACCACTGTTATCAGTTCTACATTCAACACTGTTGTGGGTAATATCATTGCTTTTATTAACAATATTGCTATTATGATAACTGGAACTTTTGACATCATCATCATAATCATCATCATTATTGTGAGTACTCTTCTGTCATCATCATAGAGACTGTCACTATCAGTGGCCCTTTTCACCTTGGTGGTAACAATCACCAGCCACTTTGGTGTTTTCTGCATGGCTATCACGATAATTATAACTATCTTTATGTATGTTACCTTCTCCTTATTCTTTATCCTGCACTTATAATTATCTTGAATAGGAAAAGTATCTTTATGTTTGTCACCTTCATCATCAGACATGGTTTCTTCATTCATTTCATCATCATTATTATAACTGTTCTTATTTTCATTTTCATCACCTGCAAAAGCCTGGAATTAGGTGGAAATGTGAACGAAACAAATGAGTCTTCTATTTCTTCAAATTATCCTTGAATAATTTGGGCTGGGGAAGGAAGTTCAATGAATTGTTCATCAGAACTATATTCATATATACTGCTATTGAAATCACTTACAGATGGCATAGCAAGATCTTGTGTCAAAAGATAGCTTAAAGGTATGGCTTCATTATCTTGAATTTGACTTCTCAATTCACTGTCTGTCTGTACCTTCCTCTGTTTCTTTTTCACAATGTTATCAGAGAAAACCTTGATAAATCCATAAAAACATTCTTGTGAAAGTTTTATAAAAATTAATATTTTTAGGTTTTATAGAAATTAAGATGCACAAATTTAGAATAAGTACCTCAAATATTCACATGGACTATTTGTTCCTGACTACGGTAGAGCATTCCGAGTTCATGTTGGTCTGATCAGCCACTGTAACTTGACTTTTACATGGTATATCACTTTGGTCTTTTTTTTTTTTTTAACAACAAAGGAAAACTTAAAATAATCAGCAGCATATATTTAAAACCATCAGTAAGCATCATATGTAATGGAGACAAACTGCAACCATTCCAAATAAGATCTGGAGTGAAACAAGGTTGACCACTATCACCGTTACTATTTAATATTGTATTAGAAATGCTAACTTTAGCAATAAGAGCTGAGAAAGAGATTAAAGGAATAAGAATAGGCAATGAGGAAACCAAATTATCACTCTTTGCCAATGACATGATGGTATACTTAGAGAAACCCAGAGATTCTGCTAAAAAGTTATTAGAAATAATGCACAACTTTAGCAAAGTTGCTGGTTATAAAATAAACCCACATAAGTCATCAGCATTCTTATATATCACTAACAAAATCCAACAGTCAGAGTTACAAAGAGAAATTCCATTTAAAGTAACTACTGATAATATAAAATATTTAGCAATCTATCTGCCAAGGGAAAATCAGAAACTTTATGAGCAAAATTTACAGACCACTTTTCACACAAATTAAGTCTGATCTAACCAATTGGAAAAATATTAAATGCTCTTGGATAGGGCGAGCAAATATAATAAAGATGACAATATTACCTAAACTAATCTATTTATTTAGCGCTATACCAATCAGACTCCCAAAAAACTATTTTAATGACCTAGAAAAAATAACAACAAAGTTCATATGGAAAAACAAAAGGTCAAGAATTTCAAGGGAATTAATGAAAAAAAAATCAAATGATGGTGGCTTAGCTGTACCAGATCTAAAATTATATTATAGAGCAGCAGTTACCAAAACTATTTGGTATTGGCTAAGGAATAGATTAGTTGATCAGTGGAATAGATTAGGTTCAAGGGATAAAACAGTCAACAAATATAGCAACCTAGTCTTTGACAAACCCAAAGATCCCAGCTTTTGGGATAAGAACTTACTGTTTGATAAAAATTGCTGGGAAAATTGGAAACTAATATGGCAGAAACTAGGCATTGATCCATACTTAACGCCGTACACCAAGATAAGGTCAAAATGGGTTCATGACCTAGGCATAAAGAATGAAATTATTAATAAATTAGAGGAACATAGGATAGTTTACCTCTCAGACCTGTGGAAGGGGAAGGTCTTTATGACCAAAGCAGAACTAGAGATCATTACTGATCACAAAATAGAAAATTTCGATTATACCAAACTGAAAAGTTTTTGTACAAACAAAACTAATGCAGACAAGATTAGAAGGGAAGCAATAAACTGGGAAAATATTTTTACAGTCAAAGGTTCTGATAAAGGCCTCATTTCCAAAATATATAGAGAATTAACTCTAATTTATAAAAAATCAAGCCATTCTCCAATTGAAAAATGGTCAAAGGATATGAACAGACAATTCTCAGATGAAGAAATTGAAACTATTTCTAGTCATATGAAAAGATGCTCCAAGTCATTATTAATCAGAGAAATGCAAATTAAGACAACTCTAAGATACCACTACACACCTGTCAGATTGGCTAAGATGACAGGAAAAAATAATGATGATTGTTGGAGGGGATGTGGGAAAACTGGGACATTGATGCATTGTTGGTGGAGTTGTGAACGAATCCAACCATTTTGGAGAGTAGTTTGGAACTATGCTCAAAAAGTTATCAAACTGTGCATACCCTTTGATCCAGCAGTGTTACTACTGGGATTATATCCCAAAGAGATTATAAAGAAGGGAAAGGGACCTGTATGTGCACGAATGTTTGTGGCAGCCCTTTTTGTAGTGGCTAGAAACTGGAAACTGAATGGATGTCCATCAGTTGGAGAATGGCTGAATAAATTGTGGTATATGAATATTATGGAATATTACTGTTCTGTAAGAAATGACCAACAGGATGATTTCAGAAAGGCCTGGAGAGACTTACACGAACTGATGCTGAGTGAAATGAGCAGGACCAGGAGATCATTATATACTTCAACAACAATACTATATGATGACCAGTTCTGATGGACCAGGCCATCCTCAGCAACGAGATCAACCAAATCATTTCTAATGGAGCAGTAATGAACTGAACTAGCTATGCCCAGAAAAAGAACTCTGGGAGATGACTAAAAACCATTACATTGAATTCCCAATCCCTATATTTATGCACACCTGCATTTTTGATTTCCTTCACAAGCTAATTGTACAATATTTCAGAGTCTGATTCTTTTTGTACAGCAAAATAACATTTTGGTCATGTATACTTATTGTGTATCTAATTTATATTTTAATATATTTAACATCTACTGGTCATCCTACCATCTAGGGGAGGGGGTGGGTGGGTAAGAGGTGAAAAATTGGAGCAAGAGGTTTGGCAATTGTTAATGCTGTAAAGTTACCCATGCATATATCCTGTAAATAAAAGGCTATTAAATAAAAAAATTTAAAAAAAAATAAAAAGAACAAAGGAAAACAACCATGAAAATGGTAGACAAGTATGTGTATAAATATGGACATTTAAATATTTTACAAATGAGTGTGTACTCTAAAGTAGTACAACCACATATCTCTAGTTGGTAAAACTATTTGCTAAGCAAATTTCTGGATTAAATTAATGAATTCATGAGAAAGCATTGATAAGTCCTATTATGTGCCAATTATGAGGCTAAAATTTCAATGCAGAAGTAAAACTTAATTTTGTCCTCAGGAACTTCTGGCACCCTCACTATGGCAATTTTTTTTTTTTACATTTTCCCTAGAATAAGACATCATAATAAAGATCAGTATAAATACTTTTTTTATTAATTCTCCATAGCCAAAGTTAATTAGATGAACTGAGTAGCACACAAAGAGAGAGACAGAGACAGAAATAGCAAGAGACAGAGACAGAGAATGACATAGAGAGACACACACAAAAAGAGAAAATAAACAGAGCAGTGAGAGAGGCAAAAAGACAGAGATAGATAGAGACAGAGACAAATCTCACCACTGCCATATCTTTGACAATTTTCCCTTAGACTAATGAAAACAATCCACAATTATAATCCCAGTATAGTGTCTCACCACTAGTCCTGCTCATAGTCCAAGACATAAAGCCATCATTGAGAACTGTTGTAATCAAGGTTCTAAAGACAGACTCCTATTAGTTCAGATTTCGTGCTGGAAAAAATGATGTACTTAAAGATCACTACACATGTTTTTTTGTTTGTTTGTTGTTTTGTTTGTTTTGTTTTGTTTTGTTTTTTAAAGGAGGTTGATTTTTACCCTAAAACATTAAGGATATGCAAAAAGGATAGAATGGAACTAAGCTTCTCTGGAAACATACCTCCCCATTGTTTTCATCTTTATGTGGAAACATATCTGGTCAGTCTTTAGGGTATAGCTATTCTAATAGTCTAAGGAATCTGTCACGTCTAAGAAGTACCAACTACACATGCATGGAAACTTTTATTGTCCACCCAACCCCTCTGACACACACATCACCAGAAAGCTGTATTAGATAAACTGGGACAAATTAGTTTGAGGGAGGGAAGGAAGGTACACAGGTTTAGAAATGCTGCATCAGGAAACTGTTGGGTCTATAACATACTACCTCTTAGTATCTGGGACTAATTTTAGAAGACTCTTTTCTATTATTTAAGTAACCAGATATTCCTCCTGTCATATATAGCACCTATGGACAAGAAAATACTTAAGGGGGGGGACAGAAAAAATGAACAAACAAACAAAAAATATGAATCCTAGGACTTCCCATATCTGTTTGGAAGGACCAATACGTATAAAAGATCTACCTCCTACCATGGGAAGTATTAGAGACAGGAAATTGGAAAAGAAACAAACAAAATAATAAAGTAGAATGTGCAGAAATACAAAAATCAGAGAAGTTCAAAGGCCCTCCTTCCTCTTTCAGAAAGACTAAGTCTCAAACTCTTATCCATGTGATTATGTATACCTCTTTGAAATTCACAGTAGGTTTTCAAATGCAAAATGATTATATATGACTAGAGTAGAACCGATAATATTAGAACTCCAACAAAGATAATGATAACTACAGAATAGTCATAATTTTTTTTTTTTTTTCCTGACAGGATATGGTGATGATGAACAACAACATCTCTATGAATATTAGGGCCTCTGTAGAGACATTTCTGATATAAATTAAGAATTCTTTATGCTGAATCAGGCTTATCTGTAGTAAAGTGGCTAAAAGATTTTAATTGATACTGAAATTCCTTGAACTACTACCCTCTCAGTATTACCTGAACAATTTATTCAAATTTCTTCCTCCTTCAGAGCTAAAAAAATCTTTGTCTTAAAAGCCTCTGTAAAAGAATTGTTGCCCTTCCATAATGACAAAATAAGAAATCTCCCTCATCCAAATCAAGTGTTTCAGATGTCAGGAAATAACAGTTCCTATAACAGAAATAATTATTATTAATTGATCTACCTTTCTTACCACCAATAATATCAGCCAATGACCAGTTATCACCAAGATTAGCTAAAAAGCCACAGGAGTGATGATGCTTCAACATGTCATTGTTTTATCTTAAAATGCAGATAATTAAATTATTATGATAGAAAGCAATGCTGTCTCCTAGAAATTTTTTCCTAATATTTTGAATATAGTTTATCAAGTGTTTTGGCTTTGCTTTTAAAAATGAAATTTTGTTGCATTTTATATCCCAATTAAAAAACATATTTATTCCTAATTATATGTTTTCATCTTGCATCTCTGTAATACATCTTCCTCTTGTATCAGAAGGTTCAGAGCATAGACATTTGACCACTGTTAAAAAATGCCTCAAATGAAAAAGTGAAATAATAGAAACAAAGAAACAAAAAACCCAGAGGACGCATTGGAAAAGATCCCCTGATCTTCCATAGCATCTCAACCATTCTTTTCCATCAAAATAGAGAATCATTCAAGTAGTAGGCCACAGTGGTCTATTTTTTAGGCTTCCCCCCAATACTCTATTTTTACCTTCTTTTCAATTTCTCTGTTCCAAATTTGCATCTTCTAATTCAGGAGTCCTTAAACTGTTGGAGGGCCAGACTGTAGTAAAAACAAAACTTTGTTTTGTGGGCCTTTAAATAAAGAAACTTCATAGCCCTGAGTGAGGGGGATAAACGTCCTCAGCTGCCAAATCTGGCCCACGGGCCGTAGTTTGAGAACCCCTGTTAGAATTACATCACTACAGCACACTGAGCATGTGCCAACTGTAGAACCATTACATCACCACATGACCACAGTACATTGTACATGTGTTAACTCTAAGCATCCTGGGATTGATATGTAAATTCATCTTATTATAAGTATCCCTTGAATTCTCTTTGAGTTTGTGTCAATGATTTTTTTGGTAGCTGTTTTAAAACTGTTTTCTTCTCAGTTTGTGTCTTGATCTTCTTTGTTACCATAGTAGCTTTTAATAGTGGGATTCTCTTTTCTATTTGCTCATTTTTCCCTCCTTCTATTTCTTGATTTGGATTTTTAGTATTAATTAAGCTTTATTCCCTGTGTATAGGGGTAAGGGAAACTATCTAATTTCAAGGTTTTTCACAATATTGTTTTTAAACTTTGTTTTTGGAAATTTCAAAGGTTTTGATGTTTTTAAGGTAGTGTAACCTTAGTCTGCACTCTGTAGCTTACTCAGGAAAGGCCACTGATCCTTTGGGATTGCAATTGATTCTGCTCCTTGGGTCTCTTCCTCTTTTGTGATTCAATGTTATACTGGTCCTTAGGTTTTCCATTCCCTTATCTGAATGTCTGGATTCCTTTCTGCCCTTGAGCCCTTTAACACAGGAATGGGTATATACATTAGAATTGCCAAAACATCTGGTCCTGCATCAAGTATTAGCACTCAGATCCTATAATCTCCTTTACCTTGCCAGAACCCCAGATTATCTCTGGTTTGAGAGCTCCTGAAGCTAATATTGACTCTGTCAACCCTACTCCTACCTTTAATTTTTTTGACGCCATAGACTTCAGGACAGACTCCTCTCCTATATCACAGATCTCTCTTCTCAACTTCCCATGTTGTCTGAGCCTGGAAGAATATTTCCTTCTGATCTTTTCTTGCCTTTGTCTCTCCATAATTCAATATAAGTGTTATTTTGAAGTTGTGAGGGGAGAAGAATGTGAGCAGAACTCAGATGAATGCTTTCTCTAATCTGCCATCTGAGCTCCATATTCAAAAATTCCAATTAATGTTTAACCTATTCCTTCAAAGTCCTTTATTGAAAACAATTTTTAAATCTGCATTGTGATCTGGGAAGAGTGCACTTAATATTCTGCTTTTATCTATTTGTTTTATGACGTTTGGATTCCTTAATACACAGCCAACTTTTGTGAAGATGTCATATACAACTGGGAATAATTCAAGTTAAATTCCTTATTATTTATTTAGTAGTTAGATTTCTCAAGTTCTGGGACAGAAAAATTTAGGTCCTTTACAAGTAACGTTTTCTATCTATTTCCTCCTGTAATTCATTTAACTTTTTCTTTAAAAATGTTTATGATATACCATTTGTGCATATGTTTAGTATTGATACTACATCATTGTCTACCATTTAGCAACATGTAATTTGCCTAATTTTTTGCATTTGCTTTTTCTGAGACTATCATTGCCACTTGATCCTAATCTTCATTTTTTTTTAATTTCTCCTGAATATTATAGATTCTTCCCTATCCTATTTCTATTCTCTGTATTATACGGTTTCTAATGTGCTTGTAAACAACATATTGTAGGATAATTGCTAATACATTCTATCATTTCCTTCTGTTTTATGGGTAAATTCATCTCATTTACATTAACATTTTGACTATGAACTATGTATTTCCTTCTATCCTAATTTTTTCCTTTTTCTTCTCTGTCTCTGTCACTTGGTTTTTCTCTGTCTCTGTGTCTTTTTCTCTCTTTGTTTCTCTCTGTCGCTCTGTCTCTGTTCTGCTCTCTTCATTTGTTGTTTAGTCATTCAACCATGTAAAATCTTCATGACCCTATGAACCACAGGGTCTTTCTATCCTTCACTATCTTTAGAGATCTGTTCTAAGTTCATTGTGTCAAAGTGTTATTTAAGACACTTTATATTCACCTTACCCTTTACTAACCCATTTTCCTTTTGCCTTCTGTCTTTCCCAACATCAGGATCTTTTTACAATGAGTCTCGTTTTCTAATTATGTGGGCAAAGTATTTAAGTTTCAGCTTCAATATTTGACTTTCCAGGAAGTAACCAGAAATAATTTAAATATTGACTAATTTGACCATTTTTCTTCAGGAAATTCTTAAAAGTCTTCTCTAGTACCACAATTTGAAAACATCAATTCTGCAGCTCTTAGCTTTTCTCATAGTTCCACTTTCATAGCCACACTTTCTTACTGAAAAACAACAATAATAATAACATAGCTTTGAATATAGGCTACTTATTTTGACAAGGTGATGTCTCTACTTTTTGACATGCTTTTCAGATTCATCATAGCTTTCTGTCCAAGGAGAAAGTATTTTTCATGGCTGCAATGGTCATCTCTAGTGATTTTTTATTCCAAGAACAGAAAATATATTGTTTCCATATCTTCTTCTGTTTTCAAATAGTTTCCAAGATCTTAGTTTTCCTGATGTTAAGATTAAAGCCAGATTTTATATTCTACTCCTACAAAAGGCTTTTATTTTTTTCTTCATTTCTTGCCATCAGAATGGTATCATCTGCATATCTGAGATTGTGATATTTCTCCTGGACACTTTAATTCCAACTTTTCATTTTCTTTGTGTACCCCTTTTCATGAAAGATCATTTCCCCCATTTTCTCTATTTTCCCTCTTATCCCTGAATATTACTCTTTATCAACCTTTCTTTTTTTTTTTTTTTTTTTTAGATCAACCCAACATAATTAACACAAAGCCATGCCCTTTGTTGATTCAAGTTCCTTCCAACTGTGCTAACAATGGTAAAGCTTTTAGTTGCTAAAGATGCCATCTTCTTATATAGGAATATAAATAATTTAATCTTATTTAGAGTTTATGGTTTTTCTTTCATAGTTAGCTTTTTATGCTTCTCCTGAATTGTGTGTTTGAATGTCAAATTTTCTAATCAGCTCTAATCTTTTCATTCAGAGTACTTAAAAATCTTCTATAACATTAAATATCTGTCTTTTTCCTGAAATAGTGTCTCAGTTTTGCTGGTTGGTTATTCTTCAGTGAAATCCAGAACATCATATCCGAACTTACTTTGCCATTTAATTTGGCTCTGAAATTCCCTCTATTTTGCCATATTGGTTCTACCCCTTTGTAATTTTTTTTTAAAATAGATTTTATCTTAAAATCTGTATTCTCTGTATTTTCTCACCTCATGTCTCCCAGAATGAAAAGAAAGCAAAGAAAACCCCTTTTTCACAAACACACGTAGTCAGATCTAGGCTTTAGTTTGCTGTTGAAATGATTGGTCCTATCAACAAAAAGTAGAAAACCAGAAATGGCTTTTTTTTATCATTTTACAAGGAATCAGTTTCACATTGGGCTAATAGTAATAAAAAGTTTATCTGGTGAGTTATACAATCCATACCACAGATGAACAATAGAATAGGGTAAGAATAGATAGGGAGAATGAAGGAAATTAAGTTAGAAACATTAGACATTTCAGCTCAGCTACAAAATAAGATTTTTTTTGATAATTTTTTATTCATTTTAAAGTTTAATACAAAATCAGAAAAGAAAAATAGAACATGTTAATGTAAGAAAGAATACAATATAAAACAATAAATTTCATTTTCAAGAAAACCTATATAATAAATAACACATGTTGTTTTCAAAATTGCCTAGTTGTAAGACTATACTATACACATTTCCATTTGTCATTTCTTTTTCTGTAGGTGGATAGCATTTTCCTTCATAGGTCCAGGTCTTTTCATGCTTTTATTTTGCTAAAAGAGGTCATCATTTTTTACACCACAACAGTACTCCAAAAAAGTGAATCTTATTTGAGAGATTGTATGTGAAGGGTTTTCCCCAAATTTTCTGTATTCTTTTTATCTTTGCCTAAATTTATTTTATTTATACAATAAATATTTAATTTAAAATAAAATTTGTCCATTTTATATCTCAATAATACTCTCACTTCATAATATATCTTGTCTGATATTGCTGAATCTTCTTCATTTAAATCTTTTCCCCCTGTTTTCTTTGAAATTTTTGACTTTTTGTTCTTCCAAATGAACTTCATTAATATTTTTAACTTACTAAGACGTTTATATTTTTTAGTAATCTAATTGTGATGTCCCTCCCTTATCCTCCTCTTCCCCCACCATGCCCACTTGCTTTTTTGTTTCTTCCTGAATTCAGAAAACTTGTTTTGTGCTTTTATGTATACAGATAGATAGATAGATACACACATACACTCTCTCTCTCCTCTCTCTCTCTCTCTTTCTCTCTCTCTCTCTCTCACACACACACACACACACATACATATACATATATATGCTGCTATATCTTTAACCCAGTCTCAATGAGAGTAAAGTTCCACCATTACCCCCCCACACACACAGTTATTTTTTAATCGATCAGTTCTTCTTTTCATGCACCATTTATATGAAATAATGGTATTTTTTATCTTTCTTTATACAGCTTTGAATTTTTTTGAATCATTTCATCATGCACAGCACAGGCTGTCCTTCTTTCAAATTAGCCAAATAATGGTGACAATCATAAGAATATTGATAATATTTTCACATATAAGAAATAAACTATTTAACCTTATTGAGTTCCTCAAAATTGGTCTTTATGTTTGCCTTATATTTTTCTTGAATGACATATGTTAAATCTTGTTGTGAGTTATTTTGTTTTTTTTCTCACAAATATCTGAATATCTTTCAATTTCTTAAATGCTTTTTTTCCTATTAAGATAACACTTAATTTTGCTGCACAAGTTATCCTTAGTTGCAATCCAACTCCTTTTCACTATAAAAATGTAGCATTACAGGACCTATACCTTTTCATATAATAGATGCTAAATCCAGTATAATATTTATTATAGGTCTATGATATTTAATTTTAATTTAATGATCATATTATAAGTTTTCTTCCTGGGCTGTTTTCAAGTTGATCATCAGTAGATATTTTTTCAATTTCTGCTTTTTCTTCTTATTGTAGAACTTCAGGGAAATTTTCCTAGATAATTCCTTTTTGTTTTGTTTTATTTTGGTTTTGTTTTGCACCAGGATTCATTTTCTTTAACCAGAATTTTCAGGCACTCCAGCTATTCTTAAAAATATTTCTCCTTGATTGGTTTTCCAGATCCATTATTTTTCAGATGAGATATTTCACATTCTTTCTTATTTTTATTTATGAAACTTTAGATAAACCACTTCCCCCTTCTGATCCTCAGTTAAATAATCTGAAACATAAAATAATTGAATCAGAAGGTTTCTTGAAACTCTTCAAGTCTGGGACTAGAGGAAATAGACCTTCTGTTAATTATTCCCAAGAGGGTGCTGCATATGGATTGAAAGCTGTGCCAGAAATATCAGGCATTTAATGGACAGTAGGGCTTACTTTTAAGGAGAATTTAAGGAGCCAAAATGGTGGAGTAAAGTCAGGAAGCTGCCTAACTCACCCAGTTTCCCTCAAAAACCACATGAAACCAAGTCTGTAAACAATGTTTGATGGAATGAAACCACTCTCCAGCTCAAAATATACTTGAAAAACTTTTGCTTAAAAGTAAAAAAGAGGAAATACCAAAAGAAAAGGAAAGAAAATGATGAAGAAACTGAAAAGAATTTTGACCATAGGAAGCTACTATGGTAACAAGGAAGAGCAAAACACAAACTCAGGGGAAGACAGAATATCTACAGAAGAAATCTCAAAGAGTTTTATAAATTGGTCTCAAGCCCAAAAAGATTTAAACATGCAATGAAGTTGTGGTTGTGAATTTGGTGTGATGACATAAACAGAAAAGACATTAAAGGATAGAAAAAAGTCTGCTCTGGAAAAAGAGTAATGGGAAGGAATAATGGAACAATTAGTTCACACCAAGAGGCTCAAAAGACATATTACAATCCAGGGAGAAAAAGGAGAGAAATGAGCATTGTCTGAATCTTGATCTCATAAGTTTTTGCTTAAGAGGGAGTAACTTAATCATTCAGTTGGGTTTAGAAATTTATTTAATCAGTTAAAAGAGGAAAACAAAAAAGAAGGACAGGGTAGAAGCAAGGGCAGAAAATCTGGAAAAAAATAATAGAAGGTGGAAGGGTCAATGAAATATTAGATAGTGGGTAGATTGGGTAAAAAAATGCTACTAAGAGAAGGGGGGAGGAGTGATAAGAGACAAGGTAGTGTGTGGGATGAGTATTAAAAACACAATATTAAGACCAGGATGGAAAGAGAGACGAAAAATAAATATAGGGGAGAAAATGAGATAGAGGGAAATATAGTGCTAATAATCATAACTTTTAACGTCAGGGGGATGAACTCTCTCATAAAATGTAAGCAAATAGCAGAATGGAATAAAAAACAATCCTATAATATGTTGTTCCAAGAAACACATTTTACACAGTGAGGCACATATAGAGTAAAGGTGAAAGGCTGGAATGGAATTTATTATACTTCAGGGGAAGTTTAAAAATGCAGGGGTAGCAATTCTGATCTCAGAAAAGCAAAAGTAAAAATAAATCTTGTTAAAAGATATAAAGAGGGAAAGTACATCTTGATAAACTAAATAATGCAGTAGTAAAGTACAATGAAGTAGTAAACATTTCAAAGTATAATGAAGTAAGTAAAGATACCAAATGTGGAGGTATTAAGTGATAGAGCAGGCAAATTCCTAGAGAAGATTTTAAGTCAATTTCAAGAAGAAATAAACAGAAAAACTATTTTAGTGGGGGATCTCAGCCTTCTCTTCCCAAAATCAAAAAATTCTACCTACAAAATAAAAAAAGGAAGAAATTAGGGACATTAATAGCATTCTAGAAAACCTAGATAAGATAGACCTCTGAAGAAAGTTGAATAGAAACAGACCTTTTTTTTTTTTTTTTTTTCTCTCAGCTGTATGTGGGGCGTATACAAAAATTAACTATATATTAGGGCATGAGAATAAATCAGAGGTATTCATTGACATACAGTTGTCTCTGGTCTTCTTGTATCATTTACATCCTCTCACATGATTAGATCTATTCTGCTGGTCAGAATTAAATTCCAGCTGCCACTAACAAGTGGTCTCTAGCAAATACTGGTCAAGTAATTTAAAGTAAAACATTAGCAAAAAGATTATGGCAACTTATCAGCAGGATAGTACACTATGACCAAGTAGGATTTATATCAGAAATGCAGAACTGCTTCAATTCAGGAAAACTATTGCCATAATCTACTATACCAATCACACCACCAGAAATCATATGATAATCTCAATAGATGCAAAAACAAAAAGGCTTTTGACATAATGCAGCACCCTTTCCTATTAAATCACTAGAAAGCATAGGAATAAGGGAGGTTTCCTTAATATAATAAGCAGTATTTATCTAAAAGCTACAGCAAACATTATTTGTAAAGGGGAGAAGTTGGATGCATTCCCAAAAAGATCAGTGGTGAAATATCACCATTATTATTCAACAGTATTCTAGAAATATTGGCTTTATAAATAAGAAAAGAAAAAGAAATTAAAGGAAGTAGAATAGGCAATGAGGAAATAAAACTATTACTCTTGGCAGATAACTAGATGGTTTAATTAGAGAATTCTAAACAATCATCTAAAAACCTACTGGAAACAATTCATAGCTTTAGCAACATTGCAGGATATAAAATAAAACTATACAATTAATCAGAATTTCAATATATATCACTCCCTAAGTCCATCACCAAGCAATACAAAGAAAAATTTCATTTAAAATTACTGTAGACAAAATAAAACACTTGGGGGGGAGGGTATATCTGCCAAGACAGATACAAGAACTATATAAACACAAGTTCAAAGCACTTCTCACAAAAATAAAATCAGATCTAAACAACTGGGAAAATATCAAGTATATCAATTGTTCATGGCTTAGGCTGACCTAATATAATAAAAATGACAATTTTGCCCAAATTGGTCTACTTGTTCAGTGCCATATCAATCAAACTGCTAAAACATTATTTTATAGAACTAGAAAAATTAATAATAAAATTCACCTGGAAGAACAAAAAGTCCAGAATATCAAGAGAATTAATGAAAAAAAAAACTAGAAAGGATGGTGATTTAACAGTATCAAACCCAAAATTATATTTTAAAGTAGCAATAATCAAAACCATTTGGTAATAAGAAATAAAGTGGTAAATAAGTGAAATCGATTAGATACACAAGACACAATAAGCAAGCCCTATAGCAATGTAATATTTGATAAATCTCCAAACTCCAACTTCTGGAATAAGAATTCAATATTTGACAAAAATTACTTAGAAACTTAGAAAATAATATATCAGAAAATCAGCATAGACCTACATCTCACATTCCATAACAAGATAAGGTAAAAATGAATACACAACTTGGATATTAAGGATGATACCATAAATAAATTAGCAGAAAGAATCATTTACTTATCACATCTTTGGAGAAGGGAGAAATTTATTACCAAAGAAATAGAGAACATTACACAAGGCAAAATGGACATCTTTGATGACATTAAATTAAAAAGGTTTTATGAAAACAAAATGAGCAGAAACATGATTCAAAGGGAAGTACAAAACTGGTAAAAATCTTTACAGCCAGTATTTCTGATAATAGTCTCATTTCTAAATATATAAAGAACTGTGTCAAATTTATAAGAATACAAGTCATTCCTAATCAATAAATGGACAAAGAATATGAACAATTTTCAGATGACAAAATTAAGGCCATTTACAATTATATGAAAAAAAAATCTCTCAATTAAAGTATCTCTGAGGTATCACCTCAAACCTTACATCAGCTAAGATGACAAAAAAGTATAATGATAAATCTTGGGTGGGATGTGGGAAAACTTGAGTCATCTTCAGTCGAGATCTCAGCTGTTCAAAGATTGTCTGTCACTTCATTCTTGACATGTGTAATCATGTGCTTATTTGGTTCTTTGATTAACAACATGACAAATTGAGGGTTGCCACATTTTTCAATGAAGATGAACTTCTTTTCTACCAATATGTATACATAGACAAGTCCTGCATGTCCCAAACAATCAGAATTTAGGTCATCTAAAACATTCATAGCCATCCTGTTACAAGCAAGAATCAATCTCCCCATATTTCTTCTTTTTGCTTAGAGAGAGCTATTATCCCTTCTTTTGCAACAGCATCTAGAGAAAATGGGTCAATTCCCATTTGATTATAACAACAAATACTTTGAATCACCACATACTTTTCTTTTCAGTTCTATTTTCTTTACTCTGTCTTCAACAGATTTCCTTTCTGGTTTTACTAGCTTCTTTCCTCTACATTTTTGTATTAAAACAGTTTTGTTTTTTTTTTTTTGATATTCTAATGAAACCTTGCATGTAAGAATGAAAGCATCTTCTATTCTTTTCTTTGTATCAGGATAGGAGACACCATGGTCCAGAACCAGCCCTCTGATCAACATCTTGTCAGTCTCCAATTTATGCTTAATCTCCATGATCTCTATCTTTTATTATTATTATTAAAGCTTTTTATTTATAAAGAATATGCATGGGTAATTTTTCCAACATTGATCCTTGCATAACCTTTTGTTCCAAATTATCCCTTTCTTCCCCCACCCCTTCCCCTAGCTGGCAGTCCAATACATGTCAAATATATTGAAATATATGTTAAATCCAATATATGTATAAATATTTATACAGTTATCTTGTTGCACAAGAAAAATCGGGTCAAGAAGGAAGGAAAAGAAAAACTGAAAAAGAAAACAAAATGCAAGCAAATAACAATAGAAATAGTGAGAATACTATTTTGTGTTCCACATTCTGTTCCCATATATTCTCTCTCTAGGCATAGATGGCTCTCTTCATCACGGAACCAGTGGAACTGGCTTGAATCATCTCAGTATTGAAGAGAGTCACATCCATCAGAATTGATCATTGTATACCCTTATTGTTGCTGTGTATAATGATCTTCTGGTTCTGCTTATTTCACTTAGCATCAGTTCATGTAAGTCTCTCCAGTCTCTTCAGTCTTCTCTGAAATTATCCTGCTGTTTTTTTTTTCAGAATAATAGTATTCCATAGCATTCATATACCATAATTTATTCAGCCATTCTCCAATTAATGAGCCTCCACTCAGTTTACTGCCATTTCTTGCCATTACTAAAAGAGCTGCCATAAACATTTTTTACACATGTGGATCCCTTTCCTTCCTCTTTGGGATATAATCCTAGTAGAAACACTGCTGGATCAAAGGGTATGCACAGTTTGATAACTTTTTAAACATAGTTCCAAACTGCTCTTCAGAATGGTTGGATGTATTCACAGTTCCACCAACAATGTACCAGTGTCCCAGTTTTCCCACATCCCCTCCAAGATTCGTCATTATCTTTTCCTGTCATTTTGGCCAATCTGACAGGTGTGTAGTGGTATCTGAGTTGTTTTAATTTGCATTTCTCTGATCAGTAGTGATTTGGGAAAAAAATAGTGATTTGGAGTACCTTTTAACGTTGCTACATTTGGTTTCAATTTCTTCATTTGAAAATTGCCTGTTCATATCCTTTGATCAAATGGAGAATGGCTTGAACTATTATAAATTTGAGTCAATTCTCAATTTTATATTTTTTTATATTTTATTTTTAGAAATATTTTTATTTTTTAGAAATGAGGCCTTTATCAAAACCTTTGGCTGTAAAAATGTTTTCCCAGTTTATTGTTTCCCTTCTAATCTTATTTGTATTAGTTTTGTTTGTACAAAACCCTTTTTAACTTAATATAGTCAAAATTATTTATTTTGTGATCAATAATGGTTTTTAGTTATTCTTTGGTCCCAAATTCCTTCCTCCTCCACTAATCTGAGAGGTAAACTATCATATATTCTTCTAATTTGTTTATAATATTATTCTTTATGTCCAGATAATGAACCCATTTTGACGTTATCTTGGTATATGGTGTTAGGTATGGGTTTATGCCTACTTTCTACCATATAGTTTCCAATTTTATTAGCAGTTTTTGGTCAAAAAGTGAATTCTTATCCCAAAAGCTGGGGCCTTTGGGTTTGTCAAATACTATATGCTATAATCATTGACTATTTTGTTCTGTGAACCTAATTTATTCCACTGATTAACTTCTTTATTTCTTAGCTAGTACCAAATGGTTTTAATGACCCTGCTTTATAATTTAGTTTTAGATTTATTATCTTTATCTTGAAAAGATCAATGGGTTCACCTGGTTTTCTAACAGTCAAAATTAAGGCTACCACTGTCTCTGTCAGTACATTAGCCAAATCAGCATTGACTTTGGTGCACAGGGACATTCCATCAATGATAATTTCTCTATCAATTTCCTTGCTTATTTTGATACAATTAAAGATTTCATGGATTTTTGTCTTGGCCATTTCAAACTCTTCTGTTATGATTTGAGGGTGCAAACTTTCAAAGATATAGATATCTGCCTGCCTCAGCAGCTCTCCAATGATGAGAACATTTGAAGTCTTGCCATTACCAGTAATGTCATCCTGGGCAGCAGCTTCTTTTTCAATCAAAGAGGCTGTTGGATACTGAATATTCATCTCATGTAATATTGTGTTGCCATCCTCTGTGTGCTTGAAGCTTCCTGTGCCAGAAACAGGCATTTCCATGGGGTCCTTGGGCCCCAGGTTGTTTTTTCGCATATCCTACAACTCCTGGACCATGCTGATTTCATGTCCAGTGCCATCTGGACCTGAAACCACCTTGGCTTTGGGGTCCAACAAATTCACGGCTGATCTGGCAGGGAAGCAGCAGCAGAGGAGTCAGTGAGAGCTAGGAAAGCAGCCCCAAATGTCTTAAGATTAGCAATGGCCCCAAAGACAGGCTACTTTTCTTAAGGGACAGAGCCATCTTATTTTTCTTTATTTATTTCCTAGTTAATATATTGTGCATAGAATGTGCTTAAGTCCTTTAAAATGTTGAATCAAATTGATTATATACACACTCTACATTTTGCTTTGTTTTTATTTATTTTGAAATACATTTACATAATTCTTCCCTACTTCCTTCCATATGTGATGTGTGACTTCCTTTATATTTTAAGGATGTTTTTTCCCTATCCTAAACTTTCTTTCTTTAATTTGATATATTTATCCTTATTATTTAAAACATATAAAGCAACCACAAATTTTTATCCTGGGGCTCTTTGGGAAATGTCATCTTGTCCAGAAAGATGTTAAGCAAAAGGAAAACCAATTCAAGGATTCATCTGAGGTAAATTTCAGGGTTTATGGTAATATAGGAAACCAAGAGAAAAGATTTTTGCTCATAGAAAGAGATTAAAGTCTTAGAAATTATCTAATCAAACCTCTCATCCTCATTTTACAAATGAGGAGACTGAAACCTGGAGCTATTAAGTGGCTTTTCTAAAGTTGTAGAAATGTAAATTGACTGTATTGGTTTTTGAACTCAGGTCTTTACTACAGATGTGGTATTGTCCACTGCACCAAAGCAGAAAGAAATAAGAACAGTGTAATCCAAGTGATAAGAAGATCAAACCTTTAGGGGAATGAATAGGAAGGTCACAGAGAATTGGGTTTAGTAAAGGAAGAGGCAGGATTGTAGAGCGAAGCCAAGAAATCACCTGACTCTCCACACTTTCCCACAGAAATAATGTTAAATCAGATCTCTAAATGGATTCTGGAAGACTGAATTCAAAAAAAAAATTCAGAGTGAAACAATTTTCCACCTTAAGATATCTTGGAAGGAGTTCATGAAAGGTCTATTTCACTTGCTCTTAAGGGGAATGTCGCCTGGTGCAGGTGCAGCACATGAAATTTAGCATGAATCTCTTAGCCAAAGTACAGACAAGCAGTACAGGCACCTCTTTCCTGGATCAATGGGCCAATGGCTCAGCAGACCAGCTGTAAGACCACCAACACAAACAGAAAAGGTAAATTGATAGCCCCTGAAGTCCAGAAAGCAGGCAGGACTAGTCCAGGCCAACCCAGTTAAGTTGAAAATTTGTGAGCACTTCCAACCCAGAAAACCAGTGAAAGCCTCCTGGGCCTCTACCAAGAAAAACACTTTGGGACAGTCTCTCCTGAACCCTAGAAATATAACTCAATTTTAAAAAATGAATAAAAGAGCAAAAAAGCCCTGACTATATAAAGTTATTATGGAGATAGGGAAGATCAGAACACAAATCCAGGCAAGAATGGCAAATGGCAAAATATCTACATGTGAAGTTTCAAAGGTGAATAGGAACAGCTTCTCTTTGAAGATCAAAAGGATCTTAAAAATCAGGTAAGAATAATAGAAAAGTGGGAAAAAATGAAACGTAAAATAGAATAATGAAAAAAGGCAGGAGCTCAGAAAATGAAGCACAAAAATAGATTGAAGAAAACAATTCCTTTAAATAGAGAATTGAATTTAGGCAAGTTACATAAGAGTTTGACCTAGTAGTATATACTCATATAAATAAAAAATAGTACATTCTACATTTATGGTCACATGGAACAGATAATTTATTAGCGGTCAGTATGGGAACTTGTACAAACTTTCAGGAAGGGTATCATTTATTTTTGCCTTTGGTTTATGTAATCAAGAATGAAAAATGCAAAAGAGCTTTCTGAATTTTAGCTTTAGGCACTAGAAATAATATTTCCACAGAATCTAAAAGAATATATCAATTTTATTTAGCATTTCTTAGTTGAATTTTCAGCACAAAATATTTAATGGTTTTAATCATTTTATATCTTGCAGATCTCTAATCAACTCTTTAGAAATGTGATATTCCTACTTCTACCTTTTTCTTTTTAAGAAGCACTATATTACTATTTAGAAAATGTAGAACCAGTTCAAATAAGTGAATTATTTTAATCATAGTAAATCTTTTAAATCATTTGAAGTTGTTTAATATTAAGCAACCTATTGTAGGCATGGCATGGATAACTACTGCCAAATAAAATTTATAGGTGTATTATAAATATAGAAAATGTGATGATGTAATTTTTTCACACTATAAAGAACTATTTATATTATGATTTTTAAAATAGGAAATAAAAGTATGAACAAATTCACTTAATTTATACTTTTTTCAGGCATCAAGTTATCTGAAGAGACCATTGAACTTATAGTCAAAGAGACCTAATTTAAAAGCTTTTCTCAATCTGGTTTTCTCTTCTATATATTCTTTTATTCTCTCTTTTCACTCTTTCCTTAGTAGTGTTTTTTTTTTTTTTTTACCCATCCCACCCACTATATCTTTAAACATTCCTCCCTTTGTCTTACCTTTTCCCCTAATGTTTCTGCCCTCTCTTCTATCCTGCCATTCTTTCTCCTCCTACTTCTTTACAGAGTTATATAAATTTTTATTATCTAACTGAGTGACTGAGTTATTCCCTCTTGGAGCCAAAACTGATGGGATAATGTTTCAGGCAATGCTCTTCCCCTTCTTTTTTCCCTCCATTATAATAGGTCTTTTGCACCTCTACATGTAACCTAATTGTCCCTTTATACCTCTCCTTCCCTCTTTTTTCCAATACAGATCCTTTTCCATCCCTTAATGTCTTTTTCTTTTATGTCATCACATCACAATCCATTCCATGTAATGCCCGCTAAGTCTTCCCCAGTGACAGATGGAATTCTTAAGAGTAACAGATATAAATTTCCTATCTGAGGATGTAAACAGTTTAAATAATATATATTTCCCTCTTTTTACCTTTTTATACTTCTCTTGAATCTTTTGTTTGCGTGTTGAATTTTCTGTTATGTTTTGATTTTTTTTTTTCAATAGAAGTGATTGAAAATCTCTTACTTCGCTGAAGATCCATCACCTTCCTTGAGAGATTATGCTCATTTTCACTGGGTAGTGAATTATTGGTTGTAACCCTAAGTCCTTTGTTTTGCAGGATACAGCATATGAAAGTAATGGAATATTATTGTTCCATAAACAATGATGATCAAGCAGATTTTAGAAATGGCTGGAAATATTGACATGAGCTCATGCTGAATAAAACAAGCAGAATCACGAATATATTGTTCACAATAACGGGAAGAATGTGTGTTGATCATTGAAGGACTAGGGTCTTCTCAGTGGTTCTATGATCCAAAGGAATCCCAATAGACTTTGGAGAGAAAATGACACCTGCATGTACTGTGACTTAAGAAGACAAATTTTGAGCTCTTGAACTCCAGCATAACAGGCCCGACTTGTCCAATTTCACCCAATGCAGTGAGAAAGCCTGCAGAACCCCTGGCCTCAAGGCTGTATAAAAGTCCTGTCACCTTGTAGAAGAAGCTCACAACAAATTCCCTTGTGCCTTAGGAGCAGATCTCAACCGTCAAAAATGAGGAAAAAAGAGTTCTGGCCATAGCTATTATGGAAACATTAAAGAACAGCACCAAAACCCTGAGGACCCTAACAGCAAAATACCACCAGATGAAGCCTCAAAGAAAGATATGAACTGGTATCCAACTCAAAAATCTCTCTTGGAACAATTCAAGAAGGATTTTAAAAGAGTTAGAAGAAAAATGAGTAAAGGAAATGAGAACTTTGTAGAATAGTTTGGAAAAGGAAACATTAAAATTGAAGAAAACAACTGAAAAATACAACTGGTGAAATGGAGGGAAAATTCAATGGACAAAACAACAATTTTAGAAGCACAATTGGTCAAATGCAAAAAGAGGTATGAGATAACTTTTGTTATTGTAATTCAATAAAATTCAGAATTGAACAAATGGAAATGAATGACTCAATGAGATATCAAGAATAAGTCAAATAAAATCAAAGATATGAAAAATATAAGATATGTAAAATAACTCATTGGAAAACAAACTGACCTGGAAAACAGAGTTAGGACAGACAATCTAAGAATTATTGAACTATATGAAAACTGTGATTTAAAAAAAGAGCCTGAATAACATCTTTCAAGAAATAATCAAGTAAAACTGCCCCAGTATCCTAGAACAAGAGGGTAAAATACCCATTGAAAGAATTCACTGATAACCCCCTGAAAGAGCTCCCAAGATGAAAACTCATATCTCAATTCCAGAATTATCAGATTAAGGAGAAAATACTGCAAGCAGTGGGAAAGAAACAATTCAAATATTAAGGAACAACAGTCAGGATTACCCAGGACCTAACAGCTTCTGCTATAAAGGATCAAAGGGGCTGGAATATGATATTCTGAAGAGCAAAGGAGTTTGGACTGCAGCTAAGAATCAAATACTCAGCAATACTGAGCATTATGAGATCAGGGGAAAAGGTGGACATTCATTGAAATAGGGGATTTTCAATCACTTTTGATGAAAAGACCAGAGCCATACAGAAAATTTAATCTTCAAATACTGACTTCAAGAGAAGCTTAAGTAGGTAAAAAAGGGAAGAAAACATAGTTTTTAAAGGTTAAATCATTTACATGCCTACATGGAAAGATGACACATATAATTCTTAAGCCTTTTATCTTTGTCAGGAGTATACTTAGAGGCTGTAGGTATAAAATGATTTCATTGTGATGGTATAAAAAAGAAACTAGGGATGCAAAAGGGGTTGCTTTGGAAGAAGAGGAAAGGGGAAGCAAAATATGGTAAATTATATCACGTGAAGTGGCAAAAGAGACGAATTACAATTGAGGGGAAAAGAGGAGGGGAAAGAATGTTGTTTGACCCTTAATTTCATGGGATTTGGCTCAAAGAGGGAATATCACATATACTGAGTTTGCTCTAGAAACTTTTATCATTCTATAGGGAAATACAAAGGGAAAATAAAAAAAAAAAAGGAAGAGGCATATAAGAGAGAGGAAAAATGAAAAGGGATAAGGAAAAGAAAAGGGGGAGGAGCTGATAAAAGGAAGGGAAGATTGAAGGTGGTAGTGAAAAGAAAAAAAAAACACTGATGAGGAAGGAAAGGGGAAAAGAAGAAAGAAACACATAATGGGAAAAAATAGTATGGTGGGAAATAAAGTTAGTCATTTAAAATATGAATGTGAATGGGATCAACTTTCCCATAAAATGGAAGTGAATAATAGAATGGATTAAAAGCCAGAATCCTACAACATGTTTACAAGAAACACATTTGAGCAGAGATACATAGAGAATAAAGGCAAAATGCTGGAGCCAGATCTATTATGCCTCAGCTGAATTTAAAAAAACAATAGAGGTAATCATTCTAATCTCAAATTAAGCAAAAGAAAAAAAATAGATCTAATTAAATATTTACATGATTAAAATAGTGAAATAAATGATTATTGAGTTGGACATTTGACTAAAAAAACTAAAAAAGGAGCAAATTAAAAATCCTCAATTAAATACCAAATTAGAAATTCTGAAAATCAAAGATTAGATTAATAAATTTAAATGTAGGAAAATAAAACTAAAAAAGATTTTATGAAAAAAAAATGCTTAATTACCCAAATTGCTTAATGTGAGAAAAAAAAGAAAACCAATTTATCAGTATTAAAAATTAAAAGAGGGAATTTACCACCAATAAGAGGAAATTAAAGCAATAATTAGGAACCAGCTTGACAAATTGTATGCCAATAAAACAAAAATGAATAAATATTTATAAAAAATAAAAAAATTGGGGGCGGAGCCAAGATGGCGGAGAAGACACACGCGACTTTCTAAGCTCTTCTCTTACCCTCTTTATCAATATTATATCGAGCCTCAAAAATAGTCTTGACTGCTACAATTCGTAAAGATAAGAAATAGAACAACTCACCGGCCGAAGAAAATCTGCAGTCTCGCCAAAAAAGGTTGGTTCCGGGGCCAGGGGGGAGATCGGCGCAGACAGGGAGAGAAATTAGGTTCCGAGGAGAGTCTCAAACCGAGGGAGAAAGCACAGATCTCAGCACAAGCGCGCAGCCCCAACCCGCAGTAAGGGCTTTTCCTTGGGGCAGTTGTGATCCTGCACCGCAGGAGGACGCAGCCGGGTTAGCCTCCAATCTGCACAGTGGGGAGCTCGGCTTGGGGCCATAAGAGCTTTTCCAGGGCCGATTTGCATTGGGCAGAGACACTGGGGCAGAGTTCCGGGCGGTCTGCAGTCTGCGCTCAGCTGCTAATACTCACAGTCCCACAAGAGGCTCCGGCCTGGGGCAGGGACACTTTCACCACTTAGTCTCTAGCCTAGGGCAATCGATAATCCACTCAGCCCTACTAAGCAGTTTGATAGCTCGGCCAGTGCTGAATCCACTTCCTGTTGGGGGAAGGGAAAACTCTCACTCGGAGCACTCCCATTACCTTGAGCGGAAATCGGTTTACATCTCTCCCTGCTCTGCAGAGGAAGCTGGTAACCCCCTTGCCTAGGAGACATACCCTAAAGGCTTTAAAACATGAATAAAAAGATGAAAAGAACTATCGACAGCTTCTATGCAGAAAAAGAGCAGGTCAGCAAACCTGAAGAGACCTCAAACAGCAAAAATGCATCAGACTGTCCTCCTTTACATAATGCTCTCATAGAAGAGGCCATTAAAAGTCTCAAAAAGAGAGTTAGAAGATAAATGGGGAAAGGAAAGAGAAGCCTTACAAGAGAGCAACAACTTCCTGAAATACGAATTGGAAAAGTTAAAAATTCCTGAAGTGCAGGGAAACAAAATTGGTGAATTGGAAAAAAAAAAAATCTCAGGAAAGTAAGAATTGTGAATTGAAAAATAAACAATCTACTAGAAAGTAGGATTTGTGGAATTGGAAAAGACAAAGAACTCGCAAGAAAGTAGGATCTGTGAATTGAAAAGAAAATAATTCACTAAAAAAAAATTAGTGAAATGGAAAAAAATCTCACAGACCAAAACAATACATTCAAAAACCAATTGACATATACAGAAAGAAGTAAAAAAGCTAATGAAGAAAAATAATTCTTTAAAAATTAGAACTGAACAAATTGAAACTAATGATGCATTGAGACAGCAAGAATCAGTCAAGCAAAACCAAAAAAATGACAAACTGGAAAAACCATGAATTATCTACTTGCTAAAATGACAGACTTGGAAAAATAGATCTAGGAGAGATAATCTGAGGATTATTGACCTCTTCCTGAAAACTATGATGAAAAAAGAGCCTAGATACCTATTTTACAAGAAATCATCAAAGAGAACTGCCCTAGATGTAATAGAATCAGAAGGTAAAATAGGCATTGAAAGAATCTACCTGAACACCTTCTGAAAGAAACCCTAAAATAAAACCCCAAGGAATATTGTGGCAAAATTTCAGAACTATCAGATTAAGGAAAAAATTTTACAAGCAGCCAAAAACCATTTAAATACCGAGGTGCCACAATAAGATCACCCAAGATCTGGCTGCTCCTACATTAAAGGAAAGAAGGGCCTGGAATATGATATCCTGAAAGGCACAAGAACTTGGGATGCAGCCAAGAATAAACTACCCAGCTAAGCTGAGCATTTTCTTCCAGGGAAGAAGATGGAATTTAATGAAACAAATGAATTCCATTTGTTTCTGGAAGAAAAACCAGAACTAAACAAAAAATTTGATCTCCAAGAATAGAACCTCAAGAGATGCAGAAAAAGGTAAAAATAATCCTTGAGAATTGTATTTCTGTTGTGGATATACAAAAAAATACATGTAAAATTTGATAGTACTGATATAACATAAAAAAGGGAAGTAGATATGGAAAAGGGATGATGGCAGAATAAGGTGGGAAGGAGGGAAAAAAAGAGGGAAACCACATCCCACAAAGAGGCAAGGAAACTTATGCATATCTGAGGGAATTTAGAGAGGGGAGGAAACATTGTGTGAATCTTACCTCATCAGAGTTGGCCTAAAGGGAAAAATAATTGACATTTGTTTTAGAGAAAATTCTCTCCTGCCCCATTAAAAAACGGGGAGAGGAAAAGGAAAAGAAAAGAGTAATAAGGGAAGGAAGGGGAAAGACCCAAAGGGGGAGGGGGATTATAAAGAGGATAAGTATCGTGATACAAGAGGGGCATAAGTTTAAAAGGGGGAAAGAGGGTTGGGGAGGCAAGAATAAGCAAAGCACAATCTGGGGGTTATTAGGGATGGCAGGAAATACAGATTTAGTAATTCTAACTGAAATGTGAATGGGATGAACTCCAAAAGAGGAGGCAGATAGCAGACTGGATCAAAAGTCAGAACCTCTACAATATGTTGTTTACAAGAAACACATTTAAAGCAGGGGGATACATATAGAGTAAAGGTAAAAGGCTGGAGCAAAATCTATTATGCTTCAGGTGAAGCAAAAAAGTAGGGAGCCATCCTTATCTCAGATCAAGCAAAAGTAAAAAATTGATCTAATTAAAAGAGATAAGGAAGGAAACTACATCCTGCTAAAGGGTAGATAAAACAATGAAGCAATATCAATATTAAACATATATGCACCAAGTGGTATGGCACTCAGCTTCCTAAAGGAGAAGTTAAGAGAGCTGAAAGAAGAAATAGACAACAAAACTGTAATAGTAGGAGATCTCAACTCTGCACCTCAGAATTAGACAAACAAACCACAAAACAAATAAGAAAGAAATTAAAGAAGTAAACAGAATATTAGAAAAATTAGGTATGTTGGATCTTGGAGAAAATTGAATGGAGATAGAAGGGAATATACTTTCTTCTCAGCAGTTCATGGAACCTATTCAAAATTGACCACATATTAGGACATAAAGACCTCAAATTAAATGCAAGAAAGCAGAAATAGTAAATGCTTTCTTTTCAGATCATGATGCAATAAAAACTACATTCAACAAAAAATTAGGGGGAAATAGACCAAAAAGTAATTGGAAACTAAAAATCTCATCTTAAAGAATGATTGGTTAAGCAGCAAATTATAGATACAATTAATAATTTCACTCAAGATAATGACAATGATGAGACATCATACCAAAATTTGTGGGATGCAGCCAAAGTGGTAATAAGAGGGAATTTTATATCCTTAGAGGCTTACTTGAATAAAACAGAGAAAGAAAAGATTAATGAATTGGCTTAAACTAAAAAACTAAAAAAAGACCAAATTAAAACCCCCAATCAAATACTAAATTGGAAATTTAAAATTAAAAGGAGAAATTAAAATATTGAAAGTAAAAAATCTATTGAACTAATTAATAAAACTAAGAGTTGGTTCTATGAAAAAGCCAATAAAATAGATAAGCCTTTGGTAAATCTGATTAGAAAAGGAGGGAGGAAAATGAAATTAGTAGTCTTAAAAATGAAAAGGGAGAACTTTCCACCAAGGAAGAGGAAATTAGAGAAATAATAAGGAGTTATTTTGCTCAACTTTATGCCAATAAATTTGATAACCTAGTGAAATGGATGACTACCCAAAAATATAGACTTCCAGATTAACAGAGGAGGAAGTAAATTGTTTGAATAGTCCACATTTCAGAAAAAGAAATAGAACAGGCAATTAAACAACTCCCTAAGAAAAAATCCCCAGGACCAGATGGATTTACATGTGAATCTTACCAAACATTTAAAGAACAATTGGCCCCAATGCTATATAAATTATTTGATAAAATAGGGAATGCAGGAGTCCTACCAAATTCCTTCTATGACACAGACATGGTAATTGATACCTAAACCAGGTAGGCTGAAAACAGAGAAAGAAAATTATAGACCAATCTCCCTAATGAATATTGATGCTAAAAATCTTAAATAAGATATTAGCAAAAAGACTACAGAAAATCATCTCCCAAGATAATACACTATGATCAAGTAGGATTTATACCAGAAATGCAGGGCTGGTTCAATATTAGGAAAACTATCAATATAATTGGCCATGTTAATAACCAAATTAACAAAAACCATATGATCATCTCAATAGATTCAGAAAAAAGCATTTGATAAAATCCAACATCCATTCCTATTAAAAACACTTGAGAGTATAGGAATAAAATGGACTTTTCCTTAAAATAATCAGCAGCATCTATTTAAAACCATCAGTAAGCATCATATGTAATGGAGACAAACCAAACCATTCCCTAATAAGATCTGAGTGAAACAAGGTTGCCCATCATCACCAGTTACTATTTAATATTGTATTAGAAACGCTAGCTATAGCAATAAGAGCTGAGAAAGAGATTAAAGGAATAAGAATAGGCAATGAGGAAGCCAAATTATCACTCTTTGCCGATGACATGATGGTATACTTAGAGAACCCAGAAATTCTGCTAAAAAGTTATTAGAAATAATCCACAACTTTAGCAAAGTTAGGTTATAAAATAAACCCACATAAGTCATCAGCATTCTTATATATCACTAACAAAATCCAACAGTCAGAGTTACAAAGAGAAATTCCATTTAAAGTAACTACTGATAATATAAAATATTTAGGAATCTATCTGCCAAGGGAAAATCAGAAACTTTATGAGCAAAATTACAGACCACTTTTAACACAAATTAAGTCTGATCTAACCAATTGAAAAATATTAAATGCTCTTGGATAGGGCGAGCAAATATAATAAAGATGACAATATTACCTCAAACTAATCTATTTATTTAAAGCGCTATACCAATCAGACTCCCAAAAAACTATTTTAATGACCTAGAAAAAATAACAACAAAGTTCATATGGAAAAACAAAAGGTCAAGAATTTCAAGGGAATTAATGAAAAAATCAAATGATGGTGGCTTAGCTGTACCAGATCTAAAACTATACTATAGAGCAGCAGTTACCAAAACTATTTGGTATTGGCTAAGGAATAGATTAGTTGATCAGTGGAATAGATTAGGTTCAATGGATAAAACAGTCAACAAATATAGCAACCTAGTCTTTGACAAACCCAAAGATCCCAGCTTTTGGGATAAGAACTTACTGTTTGATAAAAATTGCTGGGAAAATTGGAAACTAATATGGCAGAAACTAGGCATTGATCCATACTTAACGCTGTACACCAAGATAAGGTCAAAATGGGTTCATGACCTAGGTATAAAGAATGAAATTATTAATAAATTAGAGGAACATAGGATAGTTTTACCTCAGACCTGTGGAAGGGGAAGGTCTTTATGACCAAAGCAGAACTAGAGATCATTACTGATCACAAAATAGAAAATTTCGATTATACTAAACTGAAAAAGTTTTTGTACAAACAAAACTAATGCAGACAAGATTAGAAGGGAAGCAATAAACTGGGAAAAATATTTTACAGTCAAAGGTTCTGATAAAGGCCTCATTTCCAAAATATATAGAGAATTAACTCTAATTTATAAAATCAAGCTTATTCTCCAATTGAAAATGGTCAAAGGATATGAACAGACAATTCTCAGATGAAGAAATTGAAAATATTTCTAGTCATATGAAAAGATGCTCCAAGTCATTATTAATCAGAGAAATGCAAATTAAGACAACTCTAAGATACTACTCACACACCTGTCATGATTGGCTAAGATGACAGGAAAAAATAATGATGATTGTTGGAGGGATGTGGGAAAACTGGGACATTGATTCATTGTTGGTGGAGTTGTGAACGAATCCAACCATTTTGAGAGTAGTTTGGAACTATGCTCAAAAAGTTATCAAACTGTGCATACCCTTTGATCCAGCAGTGTTACTACTGGGATTATATCCCAAAGAGATTATAAAGAAGGGAAAGGGACCTGTATGCTGAATGAATGTTTGTGGCAGCCCTTTTTGTAGTGGCTAGAAACTGGAAACTGAATGGATGTCCACTCAGTTGGAGAATGGCTGAATAAATTGTGGTATATGAAAATTATGGAATATTACTGTTCTGTAAGAAATGACCAACAGGATGATTTCCAGAAAGGCCTGAGAGACTTTACACGAACTGATGCTAAGTGAAATGAGCAGGACCAGGAGATCATTATATACTTCAACAAAATACTAGATGATGACCAGTCCTGATGGATCAGGCCATTCCTCAGCAACGAGATCAACCAAATCATTTCTAATGGAGCAGTAATGAACTGAACTAGCTATACCCAGAAAAAGAACTCTGGGAGATGACTAAAAACCACTACATTGAATTCCCAGTCCCTATATTTATGCACACCTGCATCTTTGATTTCCTTCACAAGCTAATTGTACAATAATTCAGAGTCTGATTCTTTTTGTACAGCAAAATAATGTTGTGGTCATGTATACTTATTTGTATCTAAGTTATATTTTAATATATTTAACATCTACTGGTCATCCTGCCATTTGGGGGGGGGTGGGGGGGGGTAAGAGGTGAAAAATTGGAACAAGAGGTTTGGCAATTGTTAATGCTGTAAAGTTACCCATGTATATATATCCTGTAAATTAAAGGCTATTAAATAAAAATAAATAAATAAATAAATAAATAAATAAATAAATAAAAATAAAAAATTGTACAGATTAACTGAAAAATAAAATACTTACATAACCTCATTTTAGAAAAAGAAATTGACTAAGCTATCAATGAACTCTTTAAAAGAATCTTTAGGTTCAGATCAATTTATAAGCTAATTCTACCAAATTTTTAAAGAATAATTGATTTTGATATTACATAAACTATTTCAAGAAGTAGGCAAAAAAAAGAAACCTACTAATTTCCTTTTATAATGCAATTATGGTGATGATACCTAAACTTAAATTTAAAAAAATACTTCAAATAATTTGCTTTAACAATGTTGTAGGATATGATAAACCCACAAGAATTATTAGCATTTCTATATATTGCAAATAAATCCCATTAGCAAGAGAGAAAAAGAGAAATTACATTTAAAATAAATGTAGGCAATATACTATATTTGAAAGTCTACCTGCCAAGACAAACCTAAAAGCCATTTGGAACACAATTACAACCTTTTTTTTTTTTTTACATAAATAAAATCAAATCTTTATTTGTGTAAATGGGAAAATATCCCTTATTCATAGACAGGCCAAGTTAATATGATAAAAATGACAATTCTGTAAAATTAATTTGCTTATTCAGTGCCTGATCAATAAAATTACCAAAACTTATCACACAGAGCTAGGAAAAAATAACAGTTTACCTGAAAGAACAAAAGATCAAGAATATCAAAGGAATTAATGTTAAAAAAAAAAAAAAAAAAGGAAAGGGGCCTACCTGTACCAGATTTAAAACTATATTATAAAGCATCAATCATCCAATTTATTTGGCACTAGCTAGAAATGGAGTGATGAATCAGTGGAATAAGACACAATAGTAATCTACTGTCTGATAAACCTTATAGTTCCAGCTTTAGGGATAAAAACTCATGCTTGATACAAACTCATGGAAAAATTGGAAAATAGTATGGCAGAAACTACGCATAGACCAACATCTCATATCATATACCTAAAATCAAAATCCAAATATGAATTAGACATAAAGGGTGATACTATAGCACAATGAGGAATAGTTTATCTGTCCTTAGTCTATGAAGAATGGAAGTATTTATTACTAAGCAATAGATATAAAATATACAATTCAAAATGAGTAATTTTTGTTGTGTTACATTAAAAAGATTTTGCACAAACAAAAGCAATACAACCAAGATTAGAAGAATAACATAAATCTGGTAAACAATTTTATAAGAAGTTTTTGGTCAGTGCTTTAATTTCTCAAATATATAGAGAACTGATTCAAATTTATAAGAATACAAGTCATATTCCAGTTGATAATCAAAGAATATGAATAGGCACTTCTCAGATGAAATTAAAGCTATCTCTAATCATATAAAATGGTCTATATCTCAAAATTACCATATCTCATGAATCCAATTAAATAACCATGGAGTCTGCAGATTTCAAATCATATTTTTTTTGGGGGGGGTCTTTTTCCTTGTTTTTTTCTTTCTCATGGTTTTCCCCCTTTTTTGATCCTTCTTTCACAACATGACTAATAAGGAAATATGATTAATATGATTGTATATGTATAATCTAAAAAAATAAATAAAATATCCCTGAAAAATGATTATCCAATCATTGCATAGATTCTTATACTGGACTGTTATTTATTTCCTCATTAGTCATCCTGTTCCATTGCTAGTCAGCTCTACTGTACCTATAACAAAAAGCTAATCTTTGTTGAGTCCATCTTCCTCTGTAGACTCCTCGGTACACAGAGAATTATTTAGGAAATGTGTTCTATATTTAACTATTGGCAGAACATTCACATACTATTTCATGTATCACTAAATGCTTATCAATATCCCATTAATTCCATTGTTCTTGTCTTCTCTATGGTGTACTCTGACTTTATGAAAATTACCTCATCACACTGTTTTGCTAAGTTTAAAGCTCTAATGGGACTATAAAACAAGAAAGTTTTTTTATGGAAAATAATAACTACAGATGAACATGAATATTTAATAAAATGGAGAGTCTGGAATATGTGCACTACATAATACAGTGACACTTGTGGTTATGATGACGATTCAGATATTAAAAGGAAAATATCAAATGGAAAAATGAAGAAATGTGTTTATTGGTCAATATGTACATGTCTGAGTATTTATATCAATCTAAGTATACACTATAAGTATATAAAAGTCTAATTGTCTCATTTGTATTCAATATTTTATGGGTATATTTATTTGAATAATGATAGAACTTCCCAATAAAAAAGTGATAAATAAGTAGAAAAATTCTTTTCAAGTTCCTTAAGAGAGTATTATAAATGATATATTTCCTTCAGGTAGAAGAATTCTGATAGGAAAATCTCTGTACAGATCATATATCTTTAGAGTAGGCCAGACATAATAGCCTTGTAAACAATTGAAAAAAGAAAACTCACATGTCATTAATTATTTGATGATTGTTAAGATGTCCCTTTATATTGAACTCACTCTCACCATTATATGTGTATATATATATATATATATATATACATATATATATATATATATATACATATGTGCATATATACACATATTATATGTATACACATGTATACAAGTGTATCTATCTGTTTATATATCTCTCCTATTTACTATCTATCCATCATCTATTTATGTGTGTATGTTATCATTAATTTTAAAGGACCAAGTGACTCAGATTTCCCCTTAAGTCCTTTACACTTGATACTTAGATGTGATAAATCAGAAAGTTACTATGTGTTGCACAGCAGCCAAACAAAACCAGGAAGTGGTTCCAGATATTTTTAACCTAGAAGGTAATTTCATTTTTAAAATAATACTAATAACATTTTCTCTTAATTAAAAAGTTTTTAATTCCCTAATCCCAAAACAAATTTCTGATTTTCAGTGGGTAGGTCAGGAATCTTGAATCAATCAGTGCCAGTTGGATGCAACAGTTCAGAAAACAGAAACATATTAAATACAGCAACATTCATGCAAGTTATAGTGTATATTTAACATTTAAATTAATTTATATTTATAAATTATATTTTTAACTTATGAATATAAATACCACAAGAAAGGCAGTCTAGTAGAGTATATTGAGTTAGCCTTATAAGTAGGGCAATTTGAAGAAGTTCCACTTCTGACTCTATTGCCTTTATGACTTGTGGCAAGGAAATTCATCTCTCAATGTTCTAGTCAGTTCTGTAGGACTATAATATCTTGAGTTTCCTGTCATGTCAAGTACTAACAAAGATGCTAGGTAAGCATTTTTCAAAGATATAATGGAACTGTTTCATTTGCTGGATGGGTTCTGCTTCAATTGTGGCAGATCTAAATTCATGCATACATTTCTCTACACATAATTCTTTTACATGACCTTGAAAATATTCCCCAAAGAAGACCTATTAAATATGCCAAAGGTCTTCTTTTGGGACTTTTAACATTATCTCTGTATAAAGGAAATCTTTAGCTCTTTGTTATCTTTTACTTAATCCTTAAATGGTCTAAATCCTTTCCCAATTATATGAGTTTTTGTTAATATTGTTCAGAATATTTCTTGTACAAGTTAGCATTGTTAATTTAGTTCAGATAATTGAATGATTATCAAAAATATCTTGATTTATTCTCCAAAACATTTTGTCTTTGTGGCATTGTTTCCATGATTGTCAGGAATAAGGCATTACTAAGTGTACAATGACATTCAAGATAGAAATTTTTCTGTTGGGTTTATTTGAATTATGAAAAGCATCATAGAAACTTAAAAAATCCAATCTGGCTTGTATGCTTCTTATATTCAATTATATGAATAGCTCTTTGTCTATCTATATTGTATGACCCAGTTTTATGTGTTGATACATCAACTCAATGGATGATGCATTCAACTGATTGACATAATTTTCTGGCCATTTGCAGAAATCCATTATATGTATATGGTTGTACATTTGGTACCTTTGAGATGGAAATAGAAAGACATAGGAAGATCATGATTAGAATATCTATATTTATATGTAAATATAACTATACACTAAAATGAAAATGAAAAGTCTTAAGGCTTTAGCAAGATAATTCAGACTAAGTGAATGTTTGTTTTTTAAGGAAGTCTTCTGAATAATCCACACAATTTAAATGAAAATGATTTTTCATAAGGCTAAATATGTGGAAAATTATAATTTCTGCCTACTATTTCAAAATCTTGTCTTCTGCTATCAGAAGTATAATTCTCACAAGCATAAAGAAATTCAAAGATAGTATCCACGCTTTCAAGTATGTCTTTGTTCTAGGATAATAGCCCTTATTCCTATAATCTCTTGCTCCCTAACAATTTTTCTGTTTATGCTTTCACTTTTTTTTTTTCTTGTGTAGAAACCTCATTTTAAACCTCATTGCTATTGGAACAATTTCTTTAGTATCACAGAGATGAAGATGTGATGAATTGGGCAGAGTTGGTGAGAAGGGAAACTATAGTCTTTTTAGTCTCATTTTGGGGGACTCACTATCTAAGTGAAAGTCCACTTTTATGAGATAATTCCCAACTCAAAAAAGTAAGATATCTCTGTAGAGGACCAACTTGCCCCTCTACATATCTCAGTGAAAGGGGGACTCCCAGAAGTCTCTAAAATAGTATGCTAGAAATAAGGACATGATGGAAACTGCCTATTTTTTTCATGTTTTCTTGGCAAACTGAAGATAACCTCTTTATCTTCCCTTTCATAACTGGAATCCAGTACCACTTGAAGCAACTCAACAAATGAACAACTTTCCAAACCTGATGAATTCTCCCAAAAAGAGCTTGAAGGGGTTCTATCCTGGAGGGAAAAGTCACTACTAACATCAATGTATTAAATACAGAAACATTAATGTGAGTTAAACTATATCTTTGATGTTTAAATTGATTTCACTCTATAAATGAAAATTTTATCTTGGAAATATACATACTACATGAAAGTTAGTCTAATATACAGAACAGAGAGTAGACTTGTAGCTTGGACAAGTTGGTTCAAATTATGCCACTGGTTCTTACTGCTTTGTGACATCTGCAAAGTCAATTAACCTCTTGATGCTCTAGTCAAATTTCTAAGAGTACAAATAAGAGAAAAAATGCTGGTTTGCACTTTGGTGCATTTTGTAAGAGCACTTGAAAACGCATCATATAAATTAAATTATAAATCCAGTTTCTATCACTGAGATCCAGTCTCTATTATTAATTCTCTTTCATGAGTATCACCTGTTTACCAATGCCAGTGATTCATATAGTCAAAATGTAAAAGAGAACTTTAAGCATTCCAGTAATAAGAAAAAAAAACATCTTTTTATTCAATGAATTCATTTATTTAATTTTCAAAATTAAAATAAGGGGTGTAATATTCTCTGAAAATAAACATTTCTTTTCAAACAAATATCATTCATTCTTGTAAATAAGGCTAATCGTGAATTAAAATAGAATTCAAGATACCTGTAGGTGATAGTTTGTTTCTATAATTATGAAGAATTTTAAAAGGAAAATGTTTTCAAATTCTATCAATTAAATATGAAGAAAACATAAAAACTACAAAATAGCAAAAAGGAAATAAGTTACAATTTTGTAGAAATGAGAGACAGACACAGAAATTATTACAATCTTTTTGTGGGGAGGAGAATTCTTTCTAAATTAAAACACTAATTACCATGAATTACATGACTCTGAATGAGTTAAAATCCACAGTTTCCGAAGATCAGATCAAAAGTTCAAGCAATTTATTCATTGTTTAATTATAAAATTTATAAATGTTCTGCCCTTTGCCATTTAATTTCACAAATGTGTGCAATTATTTTAGAGAGGAAAAATTAAATATTTAAAAGTTTAGTAGAAAAAAGTAATTACTATTAGATAAAATTATTCCATTCTGAGGATGAATGTGCTTTACATACTTATAACTGCTTAGACATGCCCTTACAACAATGAAGCTGACTTTACTTAGGACACAATTTATGACTCAAATACCGATCTGAATTATGAAACCTGTGACAGACAGAATGATGTTTAATGCACTTTAGATACCCAGTATAGCCAATTCAACCAAGCATTTAAAAAAAAATAACTTTCTGGGATAGTTTTGCAACATTGTTTTGCTACTCTCTGCTCCAAACAAATTGAAATATTTGTTGAAGTGAAGACACCATTTCCTGCCTTCATTCACTTCTTTAAACTATTCTTCCAGTCTGTAATACAGTATTTTCTTATCATCATCTGTTGACATATTTTTCAGTCTCAGCTAAGTTTATCTGCTCCATAAAACATTCTCTCCTTTCCCCATTTGAAACTTTTTTTCTCTTTTTCAGGTTTTCGTACAATGTTTTCTATCAAAATCTCTTTTTATTTTGTATCTTAGATTATGCTTATTTTTATACACAATAGCACTGTGAACTCATTGAGGTCAATGGGTAATAAGTTTAGAATCAGAAAGAAAGTTAGAAGCCATTTAATTCGAAGATTCAATTTGACAAATGATGCAGTTCAAGTAAGGTAAAGGATTTATCCAAGATCACATGACACACATAAAATTATGTCACAAAAATCAGGTTTTACAGGAAAAAAAAGGAAATTTCTGAGCTGGGTAGAGATTGAAAAAGACTTAATGAAAGAGTCAATAACTGATATGGGTGTCAAAGTAAAAGTAAGATTCTAATAAACAGATAGAAGGCCAATATTCTAAATAAAGGAAACAAGATAAAAAGATAAATATAATGATTATGGTCTGACTAATAGTGAAAGACATGAACTTTATATTGGATTTCATAGAATAAGGCCATTTTTCATGTAACTAGGACCTTAAATATCATATAAGAGAGGTAAGACTTTAGCAAAGGTGAAGGATATAAAATCATAGTTCAAATATTCTGATTATTCTCATGTTACTGGCTTGAACTAAAAGAGATCCTGTTAAGATATTCAATAGACAATACTGAGATCTCACCGAACATCAATTTTCAAATGAAGAAAGAAAAATTCAGAGAGTTTAGGTGATATTACCACTGACAGAGCTAGCACTAAGCCGTGCGTTTCTTCCTTATAGACTTTATTTTATTTCCTAGAAATACAAAAGAGAAGAGTAAGGATGGAACTTAAGGTATAATAATTCATTATCTCTGTACAAAACCTATATTCCTCTTTCCCCTACCACTCCTTAGCATTCCAGGACTTGTCTAAAATCACTCTTAAACACTAGGTGGAAAATGACAGAAAATGAAAAAAGTCTATAAAACAAGTTTTGTTTTGTTTTGTTTTTAAGCAGTGGCAAGAAGCCAGCATATTCAGAACTTAACATCACAATTCCCAGTGTGTTTCTTGAAAAATTAGAACACACACACACACACACACGCACACATACATCTATACACATGCACTCTTTCCTCTGCCTGTCTTTCTCTGTAAGTCTCTCTGTCTTTACCTTTGTCTCTCTCCATATGCCTGTGTTTCTTTCTCTCTCTCTCTCTCTCTCTCTCTCTCTCTCTCTCTCTCTCTCTGTCTCTCTGATTCTCTGTTCTGTTTTTCTCTCTGTTTCTTTGTTCCTTTCTCTTTGTCTTTCTCTCTGTTTCTGTCTATTTGTCTGACTATCTCTCTCTCTTTTATAAAGGGTTAAACAATGCCCAAAATGCTCGATTAGTCATCCTAGGTCAAGCATGAAGTGATTGAAACTTAACATTCTATGGTTCTGTATTGTATTACAAGGGTATCTTGTAAAATCTGTAGCACACCAAAGGAGATCTGAGAAACACTGTTCTCTTTCTTAGCACTATACTTTTCTAAGTGTGTCATAAATAAATAAGTAAGTAGGTAAGTTTTTGGTTATTCTAATATCTCTTTTCAAGTAGCTGAAAGAAAGCAATGTGTTGCCATTACAATTTCAAACAGGATCATTTGCTGAAATTCATTTTATCCCCTGTTTTCATGATTTTAAGAGATTGAAATTGAAGTGAGTCAGAGTGCATTCTTGAACATCATACTTTTTTTTTTTATTCAGCAATACTGAAGCTCTGTGCAATGGGTTGAAATGCATTTGTCCCTAAGGCATTTCCCACTTTGTTTTTTGCTCTTTAAAGATTACTGAAATTCCTCTAGTTTCAATTTGTATTCAAATTAGACTTTAAAATAAAAAGGAATGAGATAAGTACTTTGTATTGCTTCACTAAAAAGTTTGCCAACCCTAATTACCTCCACCAGTCTCAAAAGATTTCTACAATTGGCCAAGAAATATGTCTATAAGGATTATGATGAAAAATTAAACCTTATTAGTATCACAGTTGGCAACAATGAGGCAAGTAAAAAATTAAATCTTCACCAAGAGTGCATCTTAACCAAGATGCCAAAATAAAAGGCTTTATGCCTAGATCACTAATGTTTTGTCATTTGTTAGCATGAGCTTTATAAAATCTGCCTAAGCATTTACATTTTTTTCTAATTTCTTGTTTAAATTTTGGGAAAAAAAAACAACAGAAAGACAGAGAAAATAAAACAAGAAAAAGAGAGGTAGGACAGCATTCAAATCCTTTAAGGGATATTTAGCTTTTTTACCTTTTTAAAGTCATTTTTTCTGGGGTATTTTTTTGGTCAACACGATTAAGAACCAGAAATAGAGGGTGAAAAACATTGCATCAAGACACAAAACATTTATTAAAAATAAGTCCTACAATCCAAAGTAATCAGAAGCTTCTTTTTTGTTGTTTCTTATTTTCTCATTCAGATATACATGCTCTCCACTAGCTTTTAAGAGCTAAAAGTTACTTGTATGACTTAAAGGCACTGAGGAATATGGAACAAAATTGTTCCTTAAATTCCTGATTTTTTTTAGCCTAAAATATTAGGGTTTTAAATGTAAAAAGATATGTTTTTCATTCACAGTATTGCAAAGTTCGTCAAATCTTCACTCCTTGTAAATAAAACAGTCATCCATGACACTTGTGAATATTATGCAGAATCACTGACAATACTTAAAAATGAGCAAAGATTCAATCAAACAGAAGCAAAGTGAGATTGGAGAGGAATTAAGATTTCTATCTTGAATCGATATCAAACCAATTGATGTAACTTTGTTTATAATAAAAATATAAGCAGAGTTGAAATTTTAGTTAAGGGGTATATGACATCAAAATATCTGAAGAGGGTATACATTTAAGTGAGAAGAGTAGAAATTTGATTAGTGAGTACAATGGATGTGTTTATTTTGAAATTCTTTAGTTTTTTTTTTAGTTTCCTTAATGAACCAGATCATGACTTCTCTTACTAGAAGCCTTTTTTGATCATTTTGGTTGTTAGTGATATCCATTTCCTCAACTAATTATATATGTACATACTTTTATCTGTTATATCCCACCCTTAAATAGAATAGAGGAATCTTTAGCTTAGAGACTTTTTTATTTTGTCTTCATATCCACAGAAGTAACAATGGACAAAGACCCATTTGCTGATTAAGATACATGGGTTCAAATCTTTCTATACTGGCCCTGAGACCCATATCGAAGGCACTCAACCTCTCAGTGCCTCAGACAACTTTTTTTCATGCTGCAAGTTGCAGAATGTGTGTAACAGAAAATCAATATATGAAATATAATCAGTTTCACATGCTTTGGAATATGTTAAATAGATGTATTTTTGTATTTTTATTTACAGCATGAATTTTCTATTGTATCCTTTTCTTTCTTCTCCTTCTAAAAAAGAAATATCCTTTATAGCAAATGCAAATTTCTTATCTGTTAAAAAAATCACAGTGAAGCATTTTATCATACCAGGGAGAAAGACAGAGAAGTTTATGAACACTGGAGGATGAAACTTTCCAGCAATGATATATCAGAATACTATAGGACAGAGAATAATATAAATACTCATTTAGTTATAGAAGTCTATCATATATTAAGGGAAAATAGCAAGGGAAGGGGATAAGAAATACAAGTTAATAAAAAGGAAAGCACCTCAAAAGACATGGTAGTCAGAAACAAAAGACTTTTGCGACCCTCATAAATCAAATTAGAATCAAAGAGATATAAAAATGTGTGTAACTTTTGATCCAGCAGTTTATCTATAGGGTCTGTATCCCAAAGAGATCATACAAGAGGGAAAAGAACCAACATGTACAGAAATGTTTGTATTTGCCCTTTCTGTAATGGTAAGGAACTGGAAATCAAATGGATGCCTATCAGTTGGGGAATGGCAGAATAAGATATGTTATATGAATGTAATGTAATATAATTGTTTTAGAAAAAAGATAAGCAGGATGATTTTAGAAAATCCTGAAAAAACTTACATGAATTGATGCTAAGTGAAGTGAGCAGAAGCAAGAAAACAATGTACACAGAAACAACAAGATTATAAGATGATCATCTATTATGAACTTGGCTCTTTTTTTCAACAATGAGATGATTTAAGGTAACTCACATAGTCTTGTGATGGAAAGAGCCATCCATATTCAGAGAGAGAACTATGAAGACTGAATGTGGATCAAAGCATAGTATTTTCATCTTTTGGTTGGTGTTATTTGCTTGGTTTTTTTTCCTGTTACTTTTTTCTTTTTGTTCTGATCTGTATGTGTATATGTGTGAGTGTGTATATGTACTGCATGCTGTACATGTGCATATGTTTAATTTACTTAGATTATTTGCTGTATTGAGGAAGAGAAAAAGGAAGAGAGGAGGAATAAAAATTTGGAACCCTAGGTTTTACAAAGGTATATGCTCAAAATTATCTTTGCATATAAAGATAATTGGAAAAAATTAAATATCACTGCTTAAAAAGTTCTAGAACTAAAAATAATCAGGCATTGTTGATGGAATTGTTAACTGAATCAAGTATTCTTTTATTTACTCATTCATTTTTTAAATCTTTTTTTTTGAATCCAGACCTCATAGTGGCATTGCTAGATCAAAGGATATGTATAGTTTCATAACCTTTGGGGCAGAATTATAATTACTCTAAAGAATAGTTGAATTAAGCAGCTCTTTTTGTGGTGCCAAAGAATTGGAAAATGAGTAGATGTCCATCAGCTGGGGAATAGCTGAATAAATTATGGTATGTGAAAGCAATGGCACATAAAAATGATTAAAAAGCTGATTTTAGAAAGGCCTGGAAAGATTTACATGAACTGATGCTGAATAAAACAAGCCGAACCAGAAATACATTGTTCACAGTAGCAGCAAGATTATACAATGATCAATGAGATTTGGTTCTTCTTAGCTGTTCAAAGCCTAAGACAATTCTAATAAACTTTGGATGGAAAACACTCTCTACACTTAGAAAAAGAATGATCTCAGAAAGGCCTGGAGAGACTTACATGAACTGATGCTGAGTGAAATGAGCAGGACCAGGAGATCATTATATACTTCAACAACAATACTATATGATGACCAGTTCTGATGGACCCGGCCATCCTCAGCAACGAGACCAACCAAATCATTTCCAATGGAGCAGTAATGAACTGAACCAGAGAAAGAACTCTGGGTGATGACTAAAAACCATTACATTGAACTCCCAATCCCTATATTTATGCCCACCTGCATTTTTGATTTCCTTCACAAGCTAATTGTACAATATTTCAGAGTCTGATTCTTTTTGTACAGCAAAATAACGGTTTGGTCATGTATACTTATTGTGTATCTAATTTATATTTTAATATATTTAACATCTACTGGTCATCCTGCCATCTGGGGGACAGGGTTGGGGAAAGGAGGGGAAGAATTGGAACAAGAGGTTTGGCAATTGTTAATGCTGTAAAGTTACCCATGCATATAACCTGTAAATAAAAGGTTAAAAAAAAAAGAAAGAAAGAAAAAGAATGATGATGGTGCTGGGCACAGCCAAGATGATGGAGAAGGCCCACACAACTTTCTAAGCTTGTCTCATTCCCCTCATAACCAACTATTTAATTCATCCTCAAAAATAGCTCTTCACTACTTAAATTCACGAGGATTAGAAGCACTACAATTTACCAGCCAAAGTCAATCTGGAAGATTGCCAGGAAAGATTTGTCCAGAGGGACCAAAAACATAGGCAGGGAGAGACTAGTGTCCTGAGCAGACCAGGGGTGGGGGTGATCTCTGTGGCTAGAGAAGTTATAGAGATGACTCTGCTATAGGCTAACTACTCTGACTTGATTATAAAGCAGTAAACTGGCAGAGAAATTAAAGCCTAAAACAGAGGATACTCTAAAAAAACGCCAGAACCTAACAAGATCTGGCTGTAACCACTCAACCCTGGAAGTGACTCAGGCAAACTGTAATGCAGCCCTGCAGCCACATCCTGCAGTTCCAGGCTTTTGCAGGGGTAGTTATAAATCTGCATGGCAGGAGGGCACAACCTGGCTAGCCACTAATTGGTACAGAAGGGGGCTCAGCCTGGGGCAATAGAACTTCCCCAGCAGACTGTGCTTCCTGGGGCAGAGACACTTCTGGTCCCTGCAAATCCATTCACTGCTCAACTGTTAATACCCACAGCCCCAGGGCGGGATTTGGCTTGGGGTAGTGAAACTCTCACAGTTCAACATCCAGCCCTAGGGCAGTCTTTATCTCACACAGTGGGGGTTCTTTGCAGGACACTTTCCCAGCTTGGCCCTGCAGGCCTGAGTTACTTCCTGGTGGGGAACTCTTTCCCAGAGCACTCCAGTACCTCAGTGCTTTTTGTAGCCAGCTAGCAGGACAGCTACCCATCCATACATTTTTCACTGCTCTGCAGAGGAAGCTGGTAACATCCTGGCCCTGAAGGCAGACCCTACAGGCTTTAACAAAATGAGTAAAAAAATCAAAAGGATGATTGATAGTTTCTTTACAGAAAGAGAACAGCTTTTCAACCTTGAAGAGACTAATAGCAGACAGTATCCAGATAATTGTTGGTCCCCAATACAAAAGGCTCTCCTAGAACAGACTATTAAAAACCTTAAAAGAGAACTAGAAGAAAAATGGGGAAAGGAAAGAGAAGCTATGCAAGAGAGTACAGAAAAGACATAGAACTCACTAAAAGAAAAATTTGATAAAAGTGGAAAAAGAAAACAACTTTCTGAAATGTGAACTGGAAAAGGTAAAAAAAAAAAAAAAAAACTCCCAAGAAGTGCAGGGAAACAGAATTTGTGAATTGGAAAAAGAAAATAACTCACTAAAAAAAAAAAAAAAAAAAAAAATTAGTGAAATGGGAAAAAATTCCATAGAGCAAAACAACTCATTCAAAAACTCAATTGAACATATACAAAAAGAAGTAAAAAAAAAAAGCTAATGAAGAAAATAACTCAATAAAAATCAGAACTGAACAAATAGAAATGACTGATTCATTGAGACAGGAATAATCAGTCAAACAAAACCAAAAAAAAAAAAAAAAATGAAAGATTGGAAAAAATGTCAAATATTTACTTGGAAAAACAACAGACCTGGAAAAGAGATCTAGGAGAGATAACTTGAGGATCATTGGGCTACCCAAAAATTATGATGAAAAAAGAGCCTATATACTAATTTACACGAAATCATCAAAAAGAACTGCCCAGAAGTAATAGAACCGGAAGGTAAAATAGGCTTTGAAAGAATCTATTGAACATCTTCTGAAAAAGATCCTAAAATAAAGACTCTGAGGAATATTGTGGCCAAACTTCAAAATTTTCAGACTAAAGAAAACATTTTACAAGCAGCCAGGAAAAAACACTTCAAATACCGAGGTGCCACAATAAGAGTCATGCAAGATCTGGCTGCCTCAACATTAAAGGATCAAAGGGCCTGGAATCTGATATTCCAAAAGGCAAAAGAATTTGGAATGCAGCCAATAATAAACTACCCAGCTAAGCTGAGCATTTTTTTTTCCATGGAAGAAGATGGACATTTAATGAAACAGAGGAATTCCATTTGTTTCTAAGGAAAAAACCAGACTTAAACAAAAAAAAATTTGATCTCCAACAACAGGACTCAAGAGACGTATAAAAAGGTAATAGGAAATCTTGAGAACTCTATTTCTGTTGTAGATATAAATAAAAACCACATGTATAATGTGATTTTAGTGATATAACATAAAAAGGGGAAGTAGAAATGGAAAGGGGATAGTGTCAGAAAAAGAAAAAAGGGAAGATAAAAAGAGGGAAACTATATGTAATGATGAGGCATAGGACACTTATCATATCTAAGGGAACCTAGTGAGGCGGAGGAACATTGTGTGAATCCTATCTCATCAGAGTTGGCTCAAAGAGGAAATAATTGACATATTTGTTTCACAGAGAATCTTCTCTCACCTCATTAAAAAGTGGGAGAGGAAAAGGGAAAAGGAAAAAGAGTAATAAGGGAGGGGTACAAAAAAGAGGAAGGGATTCAAAGGGAGGAGGAAGAGATACTAAAGAGGGAGAGCTGGGTAACTCAAGTGGGACCAATAAGTTTAATACTAGGGAAGGGGGGAAGGAGGGCAAGAAAAAGAAAAGCATAATCTGGGGATATTAGGATGGCAGGAAATACAGAATTAGTAATTTTAACCATAAATGTGAATGGGATGAACTCTCCCATCAAGAGGAGGCAGATAGCAGACTGGATCAAAAGTCAGAACCCTATAATATGTTGTTTACAGGAAACACATTTTAAACAGGGAGATACATACAGAGTAAAGGGAAAAAGCTGGGCAAGAATCAGTTATGCTTCAGGTGAAGTCAAAAAAGCAGGGGTAGTCATCCTTATCTCAGATCAAGCAAAATCAAAAATTTATCTAATTAAAAGAGATAAGGAAGGAAAACTATATCTTGATAAAGGGTAGCATAGACAATAAAGCAATATACATATTAAACATATATGAACCAAGTGGTATAACATCTAACTTCCTAAAGGAGAAGTTAAGAGAGTTGTGAGAAGAAATAGACAGAAAAAGGATAATAACAGGAGATCTCAATCTTGCACTCTCAGATTTAGATAAACCAAATCAAAAAACAAATAAGAAAGAAATTAAAGAAGTAAATAGAATATTAGAAAAATTAGGTATGATAGATCTCTGGAGAAAACTGAATAGTGACAGAAAGGAATAAACTTTCTTCTCAGCAGTTCATGGAACCAACACAAAAATTGACCATATATTAGGACATAAAGACCTCAAAATTAAATGCAGGAAGGCAGAAATAGTAAATGTTTTCTTTTCAGATCACAATGCAATAAAAACTACATTCCACAAAAAGTTACGTGTAGATAGACCAAAAAGTAATTGGAAACTAAATAATCTCATCTTAAAGAATGATTGGGTGAAACTGGAAATTATAGACACAATTAATAACTTCACTCAAGATAATGACAACGGTGAAACATCATACCAAAATTTGTGGGATGCAGCCAAAGCAGTAATTAGGGGAAACTTTATATCCTTAGAGGCTTACTTGAACAAAATAGAGAAAGAGAAGGTCAATGAATTGGGCTTGCAACTTAAAAAGCTAGAAAAGACCAAATTAAAAACCTCCAATCAATTACTAAACTTGAAATTATAAAATTAAAAGTAGAAATTAATAATATTGAAAGAAAAATCTATTGAACTAATAAATAAAACTAAGAGTTGGTTTTATGAAAAAAAAAACAATAAAATTGATAAACCTTTGGTAAATCTGATTAGAAAAAGGAGAGAGGAAAATCAAATTAGTAATCTTAAAAATGAAAAGGGAGAACTTTCCACCAATGAAGAGGAAATTAAAGAAATAATAAGGGGTTACTTTGCCCAACTTTATGCCAATAAATTTGATAACTTAAGCGAAATGGATGACTACTTCCAAAAATAAAGGCTTCCCAGATTATCAGAGGAGGAAGTAAATTGCTTAAATAGTCCCATTTCAGAAAAAGAAATAGAACAAGCTATTAATCAACTCCCTAAAAAAAAATCCCCAGGATCATATGGATTTACATGTGAATTCTACCAAACATTCAAAGAACAATTAGCCCCAATGCTTTATAAACTATTTGAAAAAATAGGAAATGAAGGAGTCCTACCAAATTCCTTTTATGACACAGACATGCTACTGATACCTAAACCAGGTAGGCTGAAAACAGAGAAAGAAAATTATAGACCAATCTCCCTAATGAATATTGATACTAAAGTCTTAAATAAGATATTAGCAAAAAGACTACAGAAAATCATCCCCAGGATAATACACTATGATCAAGTAGGATTTATACCAGGAATGCAGGGCTGGTTCAATATTAGGAAAACTATCAGTATAATTGGCCATATTGATAACCAAATTAACAAAAATCATATGATCATCTCAATAGATGCAGAAAAAGCATTTGATAAAATCCACCATTCATTCCTATTAAAAACACTTGAGAGTATAGGAATAAATGGACTTTTCCTTAAAATAATCAGTAGCATCTACTTAAAACCATCAGTAAGCATTATATATAATGGGGATTAACTGCAATCATTCCCCATAAGATCAAGGGTGAAACAAAGTTGCCCACTATCACCATTGCTATCCAATATTGTATTAGAAATGCTAGCTTTGGCAATAAGAGCTGAGAAACAGATTAAAGGAATAAGAATAGGCATTGAGGAAACCAAATTATCACTCTTTGCTGATGATATAATGGTATACTTAGAGAACCCCAGAGATTCTACTAAAAAGTTATTAGAAACAATCCACACCTTTTACAAAGTTGTAGGATACAAAATAAACCCACGTAAGTCATCAGCATTCTTATATATCACTAACAAAACCCACCAGTTAGAGTTACAAAGAGAAATTCCATTTAAAGTAACTACTGATTGTATAAAATATTTAGGAATCTATCTGCCAAGGGAAAATCAGAAACTTTATGAGCAAAACTACAAAATAATTTCCACACAAATTAAGTCTGATCTAACCAACTGGAAAAATATTAAATGCTATTGGATTGGGTGAGCAAATATAATAACGATGACAATAGTATGTAAACTAATCTATTTATTTAGCACTATGCCAATCAGACTTCCAAAAAAACTATTTTGATGACCTAGAAAAAATAACAACAAAGTTCATATGGAAAAACAAAAGGTCAAAAATTTCAAAGGAATTAATGAAAAAAAAAATCAAATGAAGGTGACCTAGCTGTACCAGATCTAAAATTATATTAGAAAGCAGTGGTTACTACAACCATCTGGTATTGGCTAAGAAATAGACTAGTTGATCAATGGAATAGGTTAGGTTCAAAGGACAAAACAGTCAATAACTTTAATAACCTAGTGTTTTACAAACCCAAAGACTCCAATTTTTGGGATAAGAATGCATTATTTGACAAAAATTGCTGGGAAAATTGGAAATTAATATGGCAGAAACTAGGCATTGACCCACACTTAACACCGTACACCAAGATAAGGTCAAAATGGGTTCACGACCTAGGCATAAAGAATGAGATTATAAATAAATCAGAAGAGCATAGGATAGTTTACCTCTCAGACCTTTGGAAGAGGAAGGAATTTATGACCAAAGAAGAACTAGAGATCATTACTGATCACAAAATAGAAAATTTCGATTATACCAAACTGAAAAGTTTTTGTACAAACAAAACTAATGCAGACAAGATTAGAAGTGAAGCAATAAACTGGGAAAACAGTTTTACAGTCAAAGGTTTGATAAAGGCCTCATTTCTAAAAGATATAGAGAATTAACTCTAATTTATAAGAAATCAAGCCATTCTCCAATTGATAAATGGTCATAGGATATGAATAGACAATTCTCAGATGAAGAAATTAAAACTATTTCTAACCATATGAAAATATCCTCCAAATCATTATTAATCAGAGAAATGCAAATTAAGACAACTCTGAGATACCACTACACACCTGTCAGATTGGCTAGAATGACAGGGAAAGAAAATGCGGAATGTTGTTGGGGATGTGGGAAAAGAGGGACACTGATACATTGTTAGTAGAATTGTGAACACATCCAGCCATTCTGCAGAGCAATTTGGAACTATGCTCAAAAAGTTATCAAACTGTGCCTACCCTTTGATCCAGAAGTGTTTCTACTGGGCTTATACCCCAAAGAGATACTAAAGAAGGGAAAGGGACCTGTATGTGCCAAAATGTTTGTGGCAGCTCTGTTTGTAGTGACTAGAAACTGGAAAATGAATGGATGCCCATCAATTGGAGAATGGTTGAGTAAATTGTGGTATATGAATGCTATGGAATATTATTGTTCTGTAAGAAATGACCAGCAGGATGAATACAGAGAGGATTGGTGAGACTTACATCAACTGATGTTGAGTGAAATGAGCAGAACCAGGAGATCATTATATACCTCAACAACGATACTGTATGAAGATGTATTCTGGTGGAAGTGGATTTCTTCAACAAAGAGAAGATCTAACTCAGTTTCAATTGATCAAGGTTGGACAGAAGCAGCTACACCCAAATTAAGAACACTGGGAAATGAATGTAAACTGCTTGCATGTTTGTTTTTCTTCCTGGGTTATTTATACCTTTTGAATCCAATTTTTCCTGTGAAACAGGAGAACTGTTCAGTTCTGCACACATATATTGTATCTAGGATATAGTGCAACCTATTTAACATGTATAGGACTGCTTGCCATCTGGGGGAGGGGGTGGAGGGAGGGAAGGGAAAAATCAGAACAAAAGTGAGTGCAAGGGATAACGTTGTAAAACATTACCCTGGCATGGGTTCTGTCAAAAAAAAAGTTATTAAAAATAAAAAAAAAAAGAAAAGTAAAAGAATGATGGAGAATGAGTGTAAATCCACACATTCTATGTTCACTTTTTTTTTTATTTCAATATCCATCAATAAACAGAAAATGCTTCATTCTGACTGAAACAGAATTAAACTCTTATTATTTAGTTTATTACCTTATTTTCATTTAGTATTCTGAGTATGTAGACAGATATTATAAGATAATCACATTATACTATTGATAGGCAATGAATTAATTTAAATCAGGCCCCAAATTGTATTTATTAATTTTAATTTATTTTTCCACATTAAGTATTCTTGTTAAGAGTCCCTATATCCTATATTTATGTACTTGCTTTTATTGATACATAATAAAAAAATTTCTCCTTTATATGTTCTTGTTTCATTTGACCCAGAACTGTAAGCTATCATCTGGGATCACCTCCCTTGGCCTTCATTTCCTTATGAATGTTTGATTTGTTGATCTGCAGTGCCATTCTTATGCTAAACTTTAATGATTAATTAAATTTTTGTATAAGTGTTAATAAAGAGCACATGAAAACTATTTTGAAGTCAAATATCATAATGGAACCCCACATCTAGACATTTTTTATTGTAAACTCTAGAAAAATTTATAAATAAAAAAAACAACTATCTGAATTTGACAAATGCTTTTTTATTTTTTTTCTCAGCAACTATCAAGGATACTAAAAACCACTTATTTTAACATACACACACACACATACACACATTCACTCATGCATACATATATGCTTGCAAAGAATATAGCCTGGCATATTACAGACTATACTAAATTAAGTTCCAAATGCTTATGAGACAAGTATAATAGGATATTTTTTAAAGTAGAAATAAAATTATAGCATTGTATTGCACAATTTTCTTTATGGAAAAATATTTTAAAATGGGATGGAGAATATAAATGACCAAAGCTAAAAAATAAAATATTATTTAAATAAAATTGAAAATCTTTTTGCATGAATGAAAGCAATGCAAGTAGGAAAGGAATTACATTTGGAGAAAAAGTCTTTACATTAAACACTTCAGAGCAAAGTAATACACGTGTTTTTCTATACACACATACACACACATACCTATCCATTCATCCATCCTCCTATGTATCTATTCATATGTACATATACATTTGCTATTAATTCTCCTATTTCATTTTAATGCTTTGTTTTTTAATTATATTAGCTAATAGATTATCTATTGTATTGATTTATAAAATTTTCATGCTATTAAATTCCCACTTGAATTTTTGTATTTCTGTCTCTTTCCCATTTTTGATTAAAAAAATTATAGGTAAACATGTTTTACTAAGGACTTCTTTGGGTACATACCAAAAATTTTACTATGTTACATAATTGTTCTGGCTTTCCTCAGCAATTTTTTTAGGATTAAGATATTTAATTTGAAGTCGATTTTTCATAATTAGATATTTCTTTAAGAAAATTTTATTCCATTTTGGTCTGTAAATGATATGTTTTGCTTTTTCTGTATTAATTTGAGTTCTGAGACATAATAGATTTTTGTAAAACTACCTATACAACTGAAATATAAGTATATTCCTTTTCTAAAATGACTTATTTTTGACAAAAATGTCTTTGGAAATTGGACAGCAGTATGGCAGATTCAGTCATATCTGACTTTTTGTTATCTCATAGATCATAGAACATTAGATCCTTCTGTCCTTCACTATCTCTCACAGTTGGTCTAACTTCATATTCATTTGTTTCCATGATACTTTTTGTCTGTCTTATTCTTTGTTATCTTTTTTTCCCTTTTGCTGTTAGTATTTCCCAAAATCAAAGTCTTTGTCAACAAGTCTTGTGTTTTCATTATTTGATTAAAGTATATAAGCTTCAGCTTCAATATTTGACCTTTTAATGAAAAACTTGAATTAAATTCTTTAAGTATTGATTGATTTGTTAAAGAATTCTCAAAAGTCTTCCAGCACCACAACTCAAAAGTGTTGATTCTTTCAAGATAAGCATCAAATGAATAAGTAACTTAAATATAAAATATAATATAAAAAAAGTGAAAAAGAAATGATTTTGCCATTTTATGAATAGAGGGACTATTCATGATCAAATGAGGCACAGATAGTATCATAGAAAATAAAATGGACAAATTTGATTTATAAATAATTAATTATTTGCCCAAATAAATCTAACATAGCTAAACTTAGAAGGGAAGCAATTCAGGGGAGGTGGGAAATATCAGGTAGTTTCTCTGATAAAATTCCTATTTCCATACTATATCAATGTGACTTATTAAAATTTATAAAAATAAGAGCAATTTTCCAATTTATGAATAGTCAAAGCATATGAATAAGCACTTCACAAGGAAAATCTATTTTGTTATGAAGAAATTCACACACATTAATGTGCTGTTGGATCAGTGAATTGAACAGGCTATTTACAAAAATAATTCAAAACCATGCAAAAAAAGTTTCAGAAACATATCATGTCTTTTACCTCAAAAATAGCATTACTATGTATCTACCCAAAAGAAATTGGAAAAGTTCTATAGCAGCTCTTTTTTTTTAAAGTAGGAAATAATTTGAATCCAAACTCTTATCTATCAATTGGGAGATGCTTGAGCCAGTTAATGAAAATGAAAGTAATAGAATTATTTTGTGCTACAAAAAATGATGAAAGAGGAAATTTCAAGATAACCTAAAATAACTTATATGAACTGATGCAGGAATGAATAGGACCACGGATATTATTTCACAGTGGCAGCTATGGTCTGGGACTGAAATCAGGAAGAACTGAATTGAAATGTTGTCATATATACTTAATAGCAGTGTGACTGTAAATACATTAATTAACCATTATCTGCCTCAATTTTCTGATTTGTAAAATCATGGTAATGATAGCGAAACCTCACAGAATTGTGAAAATCAAATGAGGTAGCATTTTAAAGATATTTAGCACAATATGACACATAGTAAATACCTGATATTTATTCACCTCTAATTATATCATAGTATAATTATTGTAAAAACTAACAAATCAGAAAAACTTAAGAACTCTAAAAAAACTAAGTGATCATTCATGTTTCCAGCAGTCTGCTGAAGAATGTCACTTATATTATGACAAAGAAGTAATGGACCAATAAATATGCAGAGTAAAACATGACCAATGAGATTTCTTTATATTACAAAAGTTCTGTATTTCTTCTTTTATTCACACTATTATCTGGGAAGATGTATGATAAATTAAAAATGCCTTCTTTTAAATTTTTAAATGAAATGAGAAAAAAACAACCATATGAAAGTTTGCTCCAAATCACTATTTATGAGAGAAATATACAATTATTAAAAAAAAAAAAAACATAAAATCTTACCTTACATTCAGACATTTAAGATAATAAATGATGGAAACTGTTGATATTTGGCTTCAGAAAGAAGAACCCTAATACACTGCACTTGGAGTTTTTCATAGAAACAGCATTATATTTTAGAAAATAACTAATACATCCTTATTATTTGGCTTAGGAGTTCTAATTCTAGTAAACACCCCAGCAATATAAATGATAGAAAGAAGGCCCACACACATAATACAATTTTCAGAGAAGCACTTTTTTGTTGTTTTTGTTGTGCCAAAGGCCTGAAAACAAAACAAATGTTCATTTATATTGGAAAATAACTAAATAAATCTCAGGACACGAATGTAATGTGAATTCATCAGAGGCAGGAAAAACATGTTTGGAGTGATTTTACCAAGGTAAAAAAACATCAAAATTAAAAAATGAAAATGCTGTGTAACTATAAAGACCAGGTTTGGTCTTGGAAAAACACATTTCATTGCAAAAGTGAGATATTATGAGTATAGCTTGTTGTCTATATATGTAATATAAAACATTGGATAACTTTGATGAGTTCATTTTGTTAAATCATTCCCCTCATCTCCTTATTACATGGGACAACACAACACATTTTTTTAATTTTATTTTATAACTGATTGGAATATGTTCCCACTACTTATAAACAAAGATAGCTAATCTAGGCCACAAGGTCATAAATGAAAACTTTTTATGGGCTCCTTTGTGATAAATTTAGGAAAGAATCTCATATAATAGGTAAGCAAAATACAAATAGTGTTGCTCCTTAAAGAGTTATCATCACCTTACCTATCAAATTAATCCACAGAAGTTTTAAAGAGACTTCTCTGTTTCTTTTGTATCTTAGTAAAATATATAGATTAATCAAATATGAAAATATTTCCATGCCAGAAAAAAATGAGACAGTGAGATCAAGGTGATAGTTTTATTGAATCAAAATAGAATAGAACTAATACAGCATGTATAACATCACAAATCCTGACAAAACTGGCCCATCTAACAAGAAAGCAGACATTTACAATGGGGCAGAACAAAGCTAAATAGAAGGGGAAAAATAAGTTTTATCTGAAATTCTAACAGTGCAACCAAGGCTTCAATATGCCTCTGTCTCCAAGAAATAAAGCAAAGAAGCAAGAAACCAAACCAACTTTCACCAAAATGTTTTAAGTTGATCATTATGTAAAGGTGAAGTCTTCACTGCTAAGAGTTTTAGAGCAAGGAAATATCCTGAAATTCACAATAATACAAAATTCCAAATCAAAGTGTTTATACATACAAACACACACACACAATAAGGAACAATAACAACAAAAATAACCCCCAATAACTTGACTGGTTACCTGTAGATTAATCCCTGGTGCCCATTCCTTACATGAAAAATTTCTCATTCTATTGCTGTGAGTTTATGGCCAAAAAGGTGTGGATTTTTTTTTCTTTTCTTTTTCACATGAATACTTATCACTATTCAGTCAATGAAACGATCTCTTTTCTTTTTTTTTTTTTTCTAAACAGTCTCTTATATTTAGTTATCATATCAATACATGTTTTAAAAACTTCAAAACTCTTTGCTGGTTGCTTATAAAAATAAAAATATAGCTATAAAAATTAGAAAGTTATTAAGCAGCTTTAAAATATATAGCTACATTGCAGCTTCCACTCATCTGGGAATCCTCAATGAGCCTCTTAGTCTACTATGTCCTGTTTGCAAGTGATATAGCAGATTTGATACAAAAAACAAATTGTAAACCACTGATCCTCAGAAGAATCTAAGACCTAGCCACAATTATCCAATACCACAAGTCAATCAGCAGAACTGCCTCAGGGCAAACTTAAGACTGAAGCCTTAAAAACAAAATTGGCAAAAAAACAAAAAAAAAATTCTCACCATAAAAGAAAAGAAAGAAAGAATAGCAGATGTAAAATCTTGAATTACAAGGAAAATAATCTCCAGATAAAGCCCCAAAGAAAGATATGAGCTGCTTCCCATTTCACAATGCTTTCTTGGAAGATCTCATAAAAGATCTTAAAAGAGTGTTAGAAGAAAAATGGGGAAAGGAAATGAAATCTTTGCAAGAAGGAATGGGAAAAACATATAACTCCCCTACAAAATAGATTTGATGAATAGAAAAAACTACAACTTTGTACAAAATAGAAATGAAAAAGATGCCAATTCATTGAAAAACAGAATTTCTGAAATAGAAAAAAAAATGCAATGAACAAAACAATTCAATTGGCCAAATACAAAAAAAGCTGAAAAAAGTAACAGAAGAAAATAATATGCTAAAAATTAGAATTGAAGAAATGGAAATGAATGACTCAAGAAGTCTTCAAGAATCAGTCAAACAAAACCAAAAAAGAAAAAAAGAAAAAGAAAAAATATGAAATACCTCATAGAAAAAAACAGCTGACCTAGAAAATAGATCTAGGAGAGACAATCTAAAGATTATTGGATTTCCAGAAAGCCAGAATAAAAAAGAGAACATATAAATATATATATATATATATATATATATATATATATATATATATATTATCTTAAAGGAAAACTTCTCTGATATCTTGGAATCAGAAAGTAAAATAGCCATTGAAAGAATTCACTAATCACCTCCTGAAAGATCCCCCAAAATGAAAACACCAAGAAATATCATGGCTAAGTTTCAGAACTAACACACCAAGGAAAAGATATTACAAGCAGCCAGAAAGAAACAATTTAAATATCAAGTTACCACAAAAAGCATTAGCCAGGACCTAGCAGCTTCCATCTTAAAAGATGGACCAAACTGTAATCTGATATTCTGAAAGACAAGGGAACTTGGATTACAGCCAAGAATAAGCTATCTAGGTAAAATGAGCATTATCTTTCAGAAAAAGAAATGGACATTCAACGTTATAGATGAATTTCATCTATTTCTGATGAAAAGACTAGAACTGAACAAAAAATTTGATCTCCAAACATACAACTCAAGAGAAGCATAAAAAGGCAAAAAGTAAAGAACTCTTGAGAATTATATTTCTGTTATGGGTACACATAGAGAGTATGGGTATAATTTCATTTTATTATGATAATATGGAAAAGAAACTAGAGGTGGAAAGGGGATTGTACTGGAATAAGAGTAAAAAGAAGGTAAAATAAGGGAAATTACATCTCACAAAGAGGCAAAGAAGATCTAAAATAATTGAGAGAAAAAAAAAAGGAGTTGAACATTGTGTGAATCTTACTCTCATCAGATTTGGCTCAAAGAGAGAATATCAGATATATTTGGTTTCACAGAGAAACTTGCCTCACTTTTTACAAAAGGGAAAGGGAAAAGGGGAAAGTAAAGGGAAAGGAAAACAGAAATAGTAGGGGAAAAGTGTAAGAAAGGAGGAGGGCTTCGATAGAAGGAGGGCTCTTTGAGGTAAGAGGAGCTTATAAGAAAAATATTGGGGAGGTGGGAAAGGGGGAAAAGAAAGAGAAAAGCATAATTTGGGATAGATAAGATAGCAGAAAATGCAGAATTAGTTATTATAACTATGAATGTGAATGGGATGAATTCTTCATAAAACAGAAGTGGATAGGAGACTGTTTTTTTTTTTTTTTTTTTAATAGCCTTTATTTAAGGATATATACATGGTAACACAATTAATAATTGCCAAAACTTTGTAAAATTTTTCACCCCCCCCCCCTCCCCTAGATGGCAGGATTGACCAGTAGATGTTAAATATATTAAAATATAAATTAGATACACAATAAGTATACCAACCAAAAGTTATTTTGCTGTAGAAAAAAATCAGACTTAAAATATTTTGTACAATTAGCTTGTGAAGGAAATCAAAAATCGGTGTCATAAATATAAGGATTGGGAATTCAATGTAATGGTTTTTAATCATCTCTCAGAGTTTCTTTTTCTGGGCATTAGCTAGTTCAGTTCATTACTGCTCCATTAAAAATGATTTGGTTGATCTCGTTGCCTGAAAATGGCCTGGTCCATCGAACTGGTTCCATCATAAGTATTGTGGTTGAAAGTATATAATGATCTCCCTGGTCCTGCCCAATTTCCTCAGCATCAGTTCATGTAAGGGCCTCCAGGCCTTTCTGAAATTAATTCCTGTTGGTCATTTCTTACAGAACAGAATAGTAATTTTCATATACCACAATTTATTCAACCATTCTCCAACTGATGGACATCCATTCAGTTTCCAGTTTTAACCACTACAAAAGGGCTGCCACAAAGATTCGTACATACAGGTCCCTTTCCCTTTTATAACTTTGGGATATAATCCCAGTATTAACACTGCTGGATCAAAGGGATGCACAGTTGAATAACTTTTGAGCATAGTTAAACTACTTCCTCCAGAATGGTTGGATTCGTTCACAACTCCACCAACAATGCATCAATGTCCCAGTTTTTCCGCATCCCTCCAACAATCAATATTATTTTTTCCTGTCATCTTAGCCAATCTGACAGGTGTGTAGTGGTATCTTAGGAGTTGTCTTAATTTGATTTCTCTGATTAATAATGACTTGGAGCATCTTTTTATATGACTAGAAATAGTTTCAATTTCTTCCATCTGAGAATTGTCTGTTCATATCCTTTGACCATTTTTCAATTGGAGAATGGTTACTTTTTTATAAATTAAGTTAATTTTCATATATTTTGGAAATAGGGCCTTTAATTAGAACCCTTTGACTGTAAAAATATTTTCCCAGTTTATTCTTCCTTCTAATCTTGTCTGCATTAGTATTGTTTTAAAAAAACTTTTCAGTTTGGTATAATTGAAATTTTATTTTGTGATCAGTAATGATTCTAGTTCTTCTTTGGTCCTTAAAGCCTTCCCTTCCAAGGTCTGAGAGGAAACTATCCTGTTCCTTCTAATTTATTAATAATTTATTTCTTTATGCCTAGGTCATAAAACCCATTTTGACCTTTATCTTGGTGTATTGGCTTAAAGATGGATAATGCCTAGTTTCTGCCATATTAGTTTCCAATTTTCCCCAGCAATTTTTATCAAAAGTAAGTTCTTATCCCCAAAAGTTGGGATCTTTGGGTTTGTCAAAGACTAAGGTTTTATATTTGTTCACTGTTTTATCCCTTTGAACCAACCTATTCCACTAATTAATTAACCTATTCCTTAGCCAATACCAAATAGTTTTTAACTGCTGCTCTATAATATAATTTTTGATCTGGTACAGCTAAGCCACCTTGATTTGATTTTTTTTTTTTGTCATTAATTCCTTTGAAATTCTTGGACCTTTTGTTTTTCCATATGAACTTTTTGTTATTTTTCTAGGTCATTAAAATAGTTTTTTGGGAAGTCTGATTGGTATAGAATTAAATAAATAAATTAGTTTAGGTAATTTGTTATCTTTTATTGTATTTGTTTGCCTTTATCCAAGAGATTTAATATTTTTCAACTGGTTTAGATCAGACTTAATTAATTGGAAAAGTGGTATTAATTTTCTCATAAAGTTTTGATTTTCCCTTGGCGAATAGATTCCTAAATATTTTTTTTTATTATCAGTAATTTTTAAATGGAAATTTCTTTTGTAATTCTTGACTTTGGATTTTTGTTAAGTGATATATAAGAATCTTTGTGACTTATGTGGGGTTTATTTTTAACCAAGGAACCTTTGGTTGTGGATTACTTCTAATAACTTTTAGCAGAATTCTAGGGTTCTTTAATATACCCAATCATATCATCGGCCAAAAGTGATAATTTGGTTTTCCTTCTTTGCCTATTCTTACCCTTTTCTCAGTTTTATTGCTATAGCTAGGTTTTCTAATACAATATTAAATAGTAATTGTGATGGTGGGCAACCTTTGTTTCCTCCTAGATCTTATTTGGGAATGGTTTGCAGTTTATCTCCATTAATTGATGCTTTTATGGTTTTAAATAGTGCTGATTATTTTAAGGGAAAAGTCTATTTGTTCCTATACTCTTTTTTTTTTTTTTTTAAATTTAATAGCCTTTTTATTTAAGGATATATACATGGGGTAACTTTTAAGCTTAAAATTGCCAAACCTCTTGTTCCAATTTTTTCACCTTCTTACCCCCCCCCTCCCTTTAAATGGCAGGATATTGTAGATGTTAAATATATTAAAATTAACAGATAATAATAAGTATAATGACAAAATTTATTTTGCTGTACAAAAAGAATCAGACTCTAATTTTGTACAAATTAACTTGTGGAAGGAAATCAAAATGCAGGTGTGCATAAATATGGGATTGGGAATTCAATGTAAATGGTTTTTAGTATCTCCCAGAGTTCTTTTCTGGGTATAGCTGGTTCAGTTCATTACTGCCCATTAGAAATGGTTTGGTTGGATCTTGTTTGCTGAGGAGGGGTTACTGATCCATCAGAACTGGTCATCATCTAGTTTGTTGTTGAAGTATATAATGATCTCTGGTCCTGCCTTAATTTCCTCCCAGCATCAGTTCTTAAGGGTCTCTCCAGGCCTTTCTGAAATTATCCTGTTGGTCATTTCTTAAGAAAGTAATATTCCATAATATTCAATATAAACAATTTATTCAGCCATTTCTCCAACTGATGGACATGCATTCAGTTTCCAGTTTTTAGCTACTACAAAAGGGCTGCCACAAAATTCTTGCACACAAGGGGCCCTTTTTCCTTCCTTTTTTATAATTCTCTTTGGGATATAATCCCAGTATTAACCTGCTGGATCAAAGGGTATACGGTTTGATAACTTTTTGAGCATAGTTCCAAATTACTTTCCAAAATGGTTGGATTCGCTCACCTCCACCAAAAATCATCAAGTCCCAGTTTTCCCGCATCCCTCCAACAATCATTTATTTTTTCCTGTTGTCTTAGCCAATCGACAGGTGTGTGGGTATCTTTAAATTGTCTTAATTTTGATTTCTCTTGATTAATTAATGACTTGGCACCTTTTCCTTATGACTAGAAATATTTCAATTTCTTCATCAAATTGTCTGTTCTATCCTTTGACCATTTTCAATTGGAGAATGGTTGATTTTTTTATAAATTAAATTTAATTTATATTTTTGGAAAATGAGGCCTTTATCAGAACCTTTGACTGTAAAAATATTTTCCCAGTTTATTCCCTTCTAATCTTGTCTGCATTAGTTTTGTTTGTACAAAAACTTTTCAGTTTGGTGAATTGAAATTTTCTATTTTGTGATTAGTAATGATTCTTGTTCTTACTTTTCATTTAAAGACCTTTCCCGGGTCTGAGATGTAAACTATCCTATGTTTCTCTAATTTATTAATGATTTTCCCTTTTGCCTTATATGAACCCATTTTTGACCTTATCTTGGTGTGGCGTTAAGTTGGATCAATGCCTAGTTTTCTCCATAAGTTTCCAATTTTTTTTTCCCAAAATTTTTATCAAACAGTAAAGTTCTTATCCCAAAAGCTGGGATCTTTGGGTTTGTCAAAACTAGGTTGGTATATTTGTTGACTGTTTTATCCCTTTGGAACCTACTTCTATTCCACTGATCAACTAATCTATTCTTAGCCAATTTACCAAATAGTTTTGGTAACTGCTGGCCTATAATATAATTTTAGATCTGGTGCTAAGCCACCATCATTTGATTTTTTTTTCATTAATTCCCTTGAAATTTTGGACCTTTTGTTTTTCCATGAACTTTGTTGTTATTTTTTTCTAGGTCATTAAAATGTTTTGGGGTCTATTGGAATGCTTTAAATAAATGAATTAGTTTAGGTAATATTTCATCTTTATTATATTTGCCCGCCCTATCCAAGAGCATTTAATATTTTTCCAATTGGTTAGATCAGACTTAATTTTGTGAAAAATTGGTCTGTAATTTTGCTCATAAAGTTTTGATTTTTCCCTTGGAATGGATTCCTAAATATTTTATATTTATCAGTAGTTACTTTAAATGGAATTTCTCTTTTGCTCTGACTGTTGGATTTTGTTAGTGATATATAAGGAATCTGATGACTTAATGTGGGTTTATTTATAAACCAAAATCTTTTAAAGTTGTGGATTATTTCTAATAACCTTTTTAGAGAATCTCTGGGGTTCTCTAATTCCATCATGTCATCGGCAAAGAGGAAATTTAGCTTCCTCATTGCCTATTCTTATTCCTTTAATTCTTTCCTAGCTCTTTATTGCTATAGCTAGCGTTTCTAAATACAATATTAAATAGTAACAGTGATAGTGGGCAATTTGTTTCCTCCAGATCTTATTGGGAATGGTTTTGATTTGTCTCCATTAAATATGATGCTTACTGATGGTTTTAAATAGATGCTGCTGATTATTTTTAAGGAAAAGTCCAAATTTATTCCTATATCTCAAGTCTTTTTAATAGGGAATGGATGTTGGATTTTATCAAATGCTTTTCTGCATCTATTAAGGATGATCATATGGTTTTTGTTAATTTTTATTAACATGGCCAATTATATTGACAGTTTTCCTAATATTTAATTAAGTTTGATTTCCTGGGGTTAAATTTTCTTGATTTAGTGTTTGTTTTGGGAGATATTTTGTTTTTTTGGTAATATTTTTTAAGAATTTTAGATTCAATTTTTAGGAGATTGGTTTTAATTTTTTTTCTGTTTTTTTAGCCATTTGGTTTAGGTTTGTCCATGTTTGTGTTATAGAAGGAAGGGATTTTTTGGCTCCTTTTCCTTTTTTATTAAAAATTTTATATAGATTGGGGAATTTTTTTTAAATGTTTTGGTAAACCATTGTAAATCCATTGGTTCCTGGGGATTTTTTTAGGGAGTTGTTTAATTGCCTTTTGTTTTTTTTTTTTGGGGTGGAATTTTCCAATTTATTTCTGTTTGGTTTGGGAAGGTTTTTGGAGGGTGTTTCCTTTTCCTTTTGGTTTCAAATTTTTGGATAAAGTTAGGGTTTAACCTTTTTTTTTTCAATTTTTTCTTGGTGGAAAGTTTTTTTTATTTTGATTATTATTTCAATTTTTTCCCTTTTTTAATTAGATTTCCAAAGGTTATTTTTTTTTGGCTTTTTTTATGAAACTCTTTTGTTTTTAATTGGTTTTAAGTTTTTTTAATTTTTTTTTTTCTTTTTACCTTTTAAATTTCCAATTTAGTTTTATTGGGTTTTTAATTTGGTTTTTTTTTTTTTTAGTTGGGCCCAATTTTTAATTTTTTTCTTTCCTGTTTTTTCTAAGTTAAGGAAAAATTTTTCTTATTCCTTTGGGCGATCCCTTTTTGGGAATTTTCATTGCTTACAGTGGGTTTTAATTGTAACCCAAATTTTTTTTCATTTGTGTAGATTTTTGTTTCTTCCTTTTTGCTTTCCTCCTCCTTTTTTGTTAAATGTGTTTTTTGAAGGTGATTTGAAAAGAAATTTATATTTTTGCTTTTTTGCATTTTTGGGTTTTTATGTTCCCTTTATATGGTTAATTTTTGAATAGGTTTCCATGAATTGCTGGAAGAAAGTATTTTTTTTTTTTTCTTTTTCTCAAAGTAAATTTCCTAATTTTTCTTTTTCTTTTTACTTTTTAATTTTTTCTTTTTGTTTTTTGGTTTGATTTGTTTTCAGTGAAGGTTGGATTCTTCCCCTATTAAAGTTTTTTGTTTTTTTTCTTGCAATTTCCTTTCCCTTTAAAGTTAGTGCCATACCGGTGGCAAAGGGGTATTTTATTGGTTTATTTTTTAGAGGATGTGTTTTTCCTTTTTTTTCTTTTGCTTTTTTTGCTTTTGAGAATGAGAAGGCCCCTAATTTTTGGGTTTGGCCAAAGTTTTGCCCATTTTTCTTATGTTTCCCTGCAAATGTGTTTTTGTAAAAACTTGTAGGGGTTTTGGATTTTTGATTTGTTTGCATTTTGTTTTTTTGGGTTTATTCCTTTGGTTAATTATTAAATTTGTTTTTCCTAAATTTTGGTTGTGTTTTGTTTTTCTTTTGTAACCCTTTTTTAAATTTTATTGTTTTCCCTTTTGTATTAGATGTTATTTTTATAATCCCTTTCCTTTCCCTTTTGGTTTTTTCCTTTTTCTTTTTTTTTTTTTCCTTTCCCTTTTAATGGGGGAGGAGAGGTTTTTTTAAAAAAATGTTCTTTTTTTTTTTTGGAAGGCCAATTTCTGATGGGAGTAAGATTTTAACAATGTTTTTTAAATTTTGAAATAATGATAAGTTTTTAGTTTTTTGGGGATGTGGTTTTTTTTTCCTTCCACCTTTTTTCTTGTCATTTTTCCATATTTCTTTTTTTGTTTTTGTAATGATTAAATTATTGTTTTTTTTGTATACCAAAGAAATACAATTTTTGGGAGTTATTTTTTTTCTGATTTTTGAGTTTCAGGGAGAATTCTTTTTGTTTTGTTTTGTTTTTTTTTTTAAAAAAAGGAATTTTTTTGTTTTTATTAAATTTTCCATTTTTCCTTGGAAGAAAATGTTTTTGTGGGTTAGTTTTTGTGTTTGGAATATTTTTTGGTTTTTTTTTGGGAAGGTAAGGATTTTGGTTGTTTTTTGTGGACCTTTGGTATTTAAATGTTTTTTTTTTTTTTTTTCTCCTTGAAATTTTTTCCTTAACTTGTTTGGTTTTGGGTTTTTTGGGGTTTTTATTTTTTTTAAGGTGTTTGGATGAATTTTTTTAATGCCTTTTTTACCTTTTGTTTTTTAATTTGGGCAGTTTCTTGGATGATTTTTGTAAAATAGTATTTGGTTTTTTTTTCATTGGTTTTTGGAAAGTTCCAATAATTTTGGATTATTCTTGGGATTTTTTTCCAAGTTTGTTTTTGGTAATAATTCATGGTTTTTTTGGTTTGTCAATTTTTTTTTTTTGGATTGATTTTGCTGTTCCTCTATTAGTTTCTTATTTGTTCAGTTTCTAATTTTTTAAATTATTTTCTTCATTAGCTTTTTTACTTTTTCTGTATAAGTTCCAATTGGGTTTTTAAAATGTATTGTTTTGGTTGTGGAATTTTTTTCCAATTTCACTAATTTTTTTTTAGTGAATTATTTTTTTCAACCACAGATCCTACTTTCTTGGGTGTTTTTGTCTTTTTCCAATTCCACGGATCCTACTTTCTTGGGAGTTTCTTTGTCTTTTTCCAATTCACAGATTCCTATTTTAGTGAATTCTTTATTTTTTCAATTACAATTTTATTTTTCCTGAGATTTTTTTCCTTTTTCCAATTGTATTTCGGAAGTTGTTGTTTCCTTTGAAGGCTTTCTTTCCTTTTCCCTTTTATTTTCTAACTTTTTGAGATTTTTTTGTCTTTCTATGGAAACATTTATGTAAAAAGGAGGACAGTTCTATGGCTGTTTGCTTTTGGGTCTCTTCAGGTTTGTTGACCTGTTTTTTCTGACAGAAGTTGTTGATCGTTCTTTTTTTCTTTTTTTCATGTTTTAAAGCCTTTGGGGTATGTCTTCTAGGAAGGGTTTGGCTTCCTTTCTGAGAGAGGGAAAGATGTAAACCGATTTCTGCCTCCGAGGTATGGGAGTGTTTGAGGAGAGTTTTCCTTCCCCCAACAGGGGAAGTGGATTCAGCCCTGGCCCAGTTATCAAAGTACCCAGTTGGGCTGGGTGGGGTTGGATTGCCCTTGGCTGGGGAATTAAGGGGTGAAAGTGTCACTACCCAGGCCGGAGCCTCTTGTGGGACTGTAGTTTGGCAGCTGACCGCAGACTGGTGCCCTGAACTTCTGCCCCAGTGTCTCTTGCCCAATGCAAATTGGCCCTGGAAAAGCTTCTATGGCCCCAAGCCGAGGCTCCCCACTGTGCAGATTGGAGGCTAACCCGGGCTGGGTCCTCCTGTTTGCAAGGGTCCAAATTGCCCAAGGAAAAGCCCCTTGTTGGGGTTGGGGCTGCCCTTGTGCTGAATCCTGTGCTTTACTTTCGGTTTGGACTCTCCTGAACCCAATTTTCCCTTCTGTCTTTAATTCCCCCTGGCCCTTGGAACCAACCTTTTTTTTTTTTTGAGATTGCAGATTTTCTTCGGTTGGTGAGTTGTTCTACTTTTATCTTTAAAATTGTAGCAGTTAAGACTATTTTTGAGGGCTCATTAATATTGATAAAGGGTAAGAGAAAGAGCTTAAAGTCGTGGTTTGTCTTTCTCCGCCATCTTGGCTCCACCCCAGGAGCCTGTTTTAAAAGGCAGAATACTACAATATTTAAAGCAGAGTGAGGGTAAAGAGCTAGAGCAGAATCTATTATGCTTCAGGTGAAGTTAAAAAAAAAAAAAAAAAAAAAAAAAAGGGGTAGCATTCCAGATCTCAGATCAAATAACAGCAAAGATAGTTCTAATTAAAAGAGATAAGGAAGGAGACTATATCATGTTAAAGGTTATCATATATAATGAAGCAATATCAATACCAAACATATATGCACCGAGTGGTATTAGAATCCAAATTCCTAGAAGAGAAATTAAGAGATGTAAGAAGAAATATACATCAAAACTATACTAGTGGAGGATCTCAACCTGGCTCTCTCAAAACTAGAAAAATTGAACCACAGAATAAATAAGAAATTAAGGAGGCAAACAGAATGTTAGAAAAATTAGATATGATGGATCTTAGGAGAAAATTGAGTGGAGAAAGAAAGGAGTTTAGGTTTTTTTTTTTTCCTAGGTGGCTCATGGAACCTATACAAAAATTGACTATCAAAGCATAAAAATCTCAAAATCAAATGTGGAAAAGCAGAAATAGTAAATGTAATAAGAAAAGAAAAAGATTAAAAGAATTAGAGTCGATGATGAGGAAATCAAATTGTCACTCTGAAGATGATATGATGGTATACTTAGAGAATCAGCTAAAAAACTACTAGAAACAATTCACAACTTTAGCAAAATTGTAGGATACAAAATAAATTCACAATCATCAGCATTTATACATATTACTTTGGGGAATAAAGAGATAAGGTGAAGAACTTACAGGAATGCATAAATTCTTTTTCTGCATTTTATTATTTCCGTGTTTCCCTTTATGACTTGTATAATATGTGCAGACTCATATCTACTTGAGCCTTGGCCAGCTAGAAACATATTTACTTAACCTGAGCTGATGACATTTATTGGTATTTGACATTTATAGATATTTAGTCTATTAGCTGGACCACTATCTGCTTGATTAAGCCTGAAGGCCCAATTTTCTATTTCTTAGAAATCAGGAGATTTCAGGTAAACAGAAACCTTCAATTACAATCTCCCCAAATAGCAACAACCAATTAGATGCCTCTCCCTCCCCTTCTCAATGCTCTCTTACTTGTGATGTAATTTTTTGTATAAAAGCTGTGTATCTTTACTACTTCTTTAGCCCTCCTACCACAAGCTTTCTCCTTCTTGTCTCACGATGGGACGGCTCATCTTCTGGAGGTTTTCAATAAACAACTTTTCTGCCTTCTACTGAGTGATCTCTGAGTAGTCATTTTGGGTAAGGGTCTTCTACATCCCTCACATTACTAATTAAGTCCAGCAGCAAGAGATACAAAGAGAAATTCCATTTAAAATAACTTTTGATGGTAGAAAATATTTAGGAATCTACCTGCCAAGGGAAAGTCAGGAAGTATATGAACAAAACTACAAAACACTTAACACAAATAAAGTCAGATCTAATCAGTTGGGAAAATATCAAATGCTCATGGGTAGGCCAAGCAAATATAATAAAAATGACAATACTACCTTTATTAATCTGCTTATTTAGTGCCATACCAATCAAACTCCCAAGAAGTTACTTTACAGATGTAGAAAAAAATAATAACAAAGTTCATGTGGAAGAACAAAAGGTTAAATATATCAAGGGAATTAATAAAAAAAAAATTAAATGAAGGTGTCTTAGGTGTGCCAGACCTAAAATTATAATATAAAGCAGCAGTCATCAAAACCATTTGGTACTGCCTAAGTGAGTAATCGATCAGTGAATTAGGTTAGGATCACAGGACAAAATAGTCATAAATTATATATTAATATTATATATATATATATATATATATAGTATATATAAAATAATAACTATATTAATCTTATGTTTGACAAACACAAAAAACCAAGCTTTGGGGATAAGGACTTTACTATTTGACAAAAATTGCTGAGAAAATTGGAAACTAATATGGAAAACTAGACATTAACCCACACCTAACACCATATACCAAGATAAGATGAAAATGGGTTCATGATTTAGATATAAAGAGTGTAGAGGGCTGGAATCATTGTAGAGGGCTGGAAATCTGAAAAGGTGTAGTTGAATCTAAGACACCAGAGTACTTAAGGCTAAGTACCTACTCAATGTGAGATAATGGTTCTATAAACATATACTTAGATGATATGGTGATATGATGGCTCTCCTCAAGATTGGCACCTGCTATTGTGGTGAGGTAATAATAGGGAAGGATTGGAGGGCTAAAGAAAGGGGTCAGAGTGTTTCTGCAGCAGCTCCGTCAGCAGGGAAGACTTCAGACTTCAGGCTCCAGTATCCAGGATCCATCTTTAACAAGCCACGTGGCAGCTTGCCTGCCTCTTTCACTTCTTCCCCTAAAGACTTGGGATTTTAACTAATCCTGACTCTGACTGATACTGAGGCCCTGCAGAGAGCTAGCCTGGACATTACAAAAGATATTACTTTTTCAAAGTAAAAGAACACAGGATAATTTATCTCTCAAATCTGTGAAGAAGGAAGGAATTTGTGTCCAAAGAAGAACTGGAACTTATAACTGACCACCAAATACATAATTTTGATTATATAAATTTAAAAGTTTTTGTACAAACAAAACTAATTCAGACAAGTTCACAAAGGAAGAAGTAAATTGGGAAAACATTTTTACATTTAAGGATTCTGATAAAGGTCTCATTACCTAAAATGTATAGAAAATTGACTCAAATTTATAAAAAGTCAAGCCATTTTCCAATTAATAATGGTCAAAGAATATGAACAATTTTCAGATGAAGAAATTAAAATCATTTCTAGTCATATGAAAAGATGCTCTAAATCACTATTGATCAGGGAAATGCAAATTATGACAACTCTGAGACACCACAACATATTTCTTAGATTAGCTAAGATGACAGGAAAAGATAATGATGAATGTTGAAAGGCATGTGGGCAAAGTGGGTCACTAATACTTTATTGGTGGAACTATGAACGAATCCAGCCATTCTGTAGAGCAGTTTGGAACTATGCTTAAAAAGTTATCAAATTATGCATATCCTTTGATCTAGCAATATTTCTACTGGCCTTGTATCCCAAAGAGATCTGAAAGGAGGGAAAGGGACCCACATGTGCAATAATTACAATAATTATTTTCTTTTCATGAAAATAAAAAACTTCAGATTTAACAATCAAGAGCTTGTTGCTTTAGAAAGAATTTTAATTTGGGATTTAGGAAAATGACATCTGATTTCTCAATACAAAATACATCAACTGTGTTCTATCCATTATCAATTTTTTTTCTGAATATCAGTTCCATTTTTTATAAAAAGGGAATAATACACATGTACTTTTTCCCAGCTTCTTGTGACAAAGATCTTTTTAAACATGACTACATTATATCAGTGAGTTATTGTTATTTTATAATTTATCTTTCTATTTCAAAGTAACATGTTCAAAATGTTTCCACATCTGTCTTTAATATGGCTGTTTTATGTAATATCATTCATCTCATCATTATGTTTATATTGTTAAGTTCCAAATATGATAAATTATTCATCCTTATCATTAAAATATTACGTTGCTAATAAATCTATTTAGCCTCTAGGTTTTATTTGTTGAGGATGAGAAATTCTTTTTTAACTCATTGGAAATTCAGAGTTTAAAGTTCCATTAATAATTTCTCTATGTAATAAAACTTTCACAACAAAAATGCAAAGTATAACATGTAAGGCAGCATGGTCTCCACTTAAGGGAATATGTGGATTTAAAGTAGATGTTTAATCTAAATAAATGATAAAATAAGATTTGGAAAGTGAATTAAAATATGCAATCTCAAATAGTCTACAGAATCTCAATAAATGGAATGATTTTCCAAAAGGGAACAATATCCAAAAGCAATTTCCAATAGCAATCTCATCATTGCTTTCACTGTATAACAACAACAGCAGCATATTTATATAGTGCCTTAAGGTTTAAAAAAATGATTCATGCAAAGCAGTCCTGTAACACAGGTTACACATGTATTATTAAAACCCATTTTGTATATGAATACTCTGAAGCTGAATTTAAAGAGAAAACATGAAATTTGACAAATGCAAAATGTTTATCATAGCAAGTGCCCTTAAAAAACCAGATAGACTTCATTGTAGCTAACCTGATATCTTCATGAATTTTTGAGATATGACATCTAAGAGCAATAGCAATTTATGGTATAAATGTGTTTCCAAAGAATTGCAAAGTAGGAACATTGGGGTGGTTTTGGGGTGGGGACTCTGAAAAGATGACAGAACAGGTCAGAAATTTCCAAGCTCTCCAGAGCAAAATTTTGCGTCAGGATGAACATAGAGCATTAAAAAAAAAAAAAAAAAAAAAAAAAAAAAAGTAGTGGTCTTCCTGGATCAGTCAGAAAAGATCTGAAGAAAAGTACTAGAACAGACTTTAGGCCTCTATGAAGTGTAAACACTATCATGCTACCTTCTTTCAGGCAAGGCCTGAGGCTAGCTAGGTTGAAAGATAACCTCCATGTCAGCCACAGAAATGTTCACCTCCCAGACAGTGTGAGGAGTCAAATGCCTGAGTTGGGAAAAAATAAGGGAATCTCTGTTCATAAAGAACACCAGACTCATTTGGATTATCCAAATATAGCTCTGGGCAAAAAGAAACCAGCACAACATTGTTAGAAGTAGAAACTTAACAGGATGGTGAATTCCTTGATTTCTAGTCCTTGGACAGAGGGGAAAAGTAAAGGCACTGTCCTTCATTCCACAAGACTAGATATAATTATTCTACAATTTTCATTTTTAAAATTGAACAGGCAAAGGAGAAAAAATTCAATTATATAAAGTTACTATGGCACTAGGGAAGACCTGAGTTCATCTTCAGAAGAGGATACTGAAGTAAAAAAAAAATCGTCTTCTGCTTCCAAAGAGTAACATTAAATGGCCCCTTGTTCAAAAAAAAAAAAAAAATTCATTGAAGAACTCAAAAAAAGACTTTATAAATCAAAATAGAGAAATGCAAGAAAACCAAAAAGATTAAGAACAATTCAATAAAAATAAGATTATGAAATGAAAGTTAAGCAACTAGAAAAGGAGATACAAAATCTTAAGGAAGATAATGACTCCTTGAAAACTAGAATAGGGTCGGAGGAAATCAGAGAAGTTACAGAAGACCAACAAATAATGAAATGAAATATAAAGAATGAACAAAATAGAATAGAATGTGAGACATTGCAGAAAAATAACAGATTGGGAGAACTTATCAAGAATATAAGACATAAGAATAATTAGATTACCTCAAAGTTATTAAGAAAAAGAATTTTTATACAATAGTACAAGAAATATTATTTAAATTGTCCTAAAATGTTAGAACAAGAGGAGAAAGCAGAAATAGACAAAAACCTATCAATTACTACTTGAAAGAGATCTTATGAAGAAAACATATAGAAACACCATATCCAAATTCTAAAACTCTAGATCAGGAGAAAATATTATGAAAAAAAACATAATTCAAATATTATGGAGCCACACAAGATATAGTAATGACAATAATAACAAACTAACTAGAGTTTAAAAGTACTAGGACAGCAGCCAGAAATATCATACTCAGCAAGTGCGGAAAGAAGTTTGAATCCAGCTCTTCTTGACACTGAGCCCAGTGCACTAGCCACTATGCTACTTAGAATTGTCCCCCACAAGAATGTATTGAGAAGATCTATTTGAAAAAAAGAGTTATGGTTAAGATAAAAATGTCTGGTAGACATATCAGTCCATTAGATTGTTGCATATGAGTCATAATTTTAAAAGTTTTTCATTATAAGATATATATGTAAATATACATACACACATATATAAATCACATGCCCATAAACATTTATATATTGTGTATATACAACCAAATACACACAAACACACACACACATGCACACAGGATAATTGCTGACAAATATAAGAAAAAATAGGGATTGTTGGTTTCAGGACTCACAAAAAAAGTAGATTTCAAAATTTTATGTCATAATTACTAGATGAGTCCCTGAAAAGAAGGAAACCCTGATGTGAAGAATAAAAAATATTAGAAGACAGAGAAAAAAATTTTCACAAGAAAGTAAAGAAAGATAAAGGGAGAAGAAATGATGGAATAATTCAAGAATGCAAGGAGAATGCCTATGAGGAAAGAAGTGAGAATTTGGTGTGTGTGTGTATGTGTGTGTGTGTGTGTGTGTGTGTGTATTATTCCCTATTTAACCTATTCCTGATGTGAGTAGCTTTTCAGATCTATGAATCCTCTTCTTCCCTCTAAAGCCTCACTGTTAATTTTTCCTTTGCAGCTCATTCATATAGTATGGTTGCAATTTTTCCCTTTTCCTAGATGGTTTTGCTTTTTGGAGTCAGATCAGACTCAACTCTGCCCCAATCTTTCTTTTGAGTTGCCAAATTATTGATGTCAACTTTAAACCTATGGTATACATTACCATGCAAATAGATAATTTGTCCATGTTGATGACTTTCTTGAAATTAATCTTTGATGTTGACTTTTATATGTTAAATTTTCTTTTAAGTTCATGTTTGATTAAGACAAGGTCCTGAAAATCTATGATTTTATCAAATGCCCATTTTTTCATTCAATATTACAGTTTTGCTGCTTATAAAAAGTCATATGTTACAAAAAAAAACCAAAGGTAGAGTGTACTCCAAAAAACACCAGAATCTGAGAGGACCTGGCTACACCCACCCAGCACTGGAAGTGACTCAACATGGATCTTCTAGCCCCAGGGCAGCCACTGATCCACACAGTGAGACTACTCCCAGGACAGAAACACTTCCAATGTGTGGGGCTATTCCAGAGCACTTCTGTAGCTGGATTGCTCTTAGCAGCCTGTTTGCAAGACAGCTACTGTCCATATATTTATCCCTGCTCTGCTGAGGAAGCTGGTAATCTCCTTGTCCTGAATGTAGACCCCAATGGCTTTTAAAAAATGAGTAAAAAAATCAAGCATATACTAACAATTGATAGCTTCTATACAGAAAGAGAGCAGGTTTTCAACCCCAAGGAGACTATTAATAGACAGTCTCCAGACAAAACCCCAAAGGGGTATGTAACCTGGTTCCCATCACACAAGGCTCTTCTAGAAGAAATTATGAAATATCTTAAAAGAGAGCTAGAAGAAAAATGGGGAAAGTAAAGAGAAGCTCTACAAGGGAGTGTGGAAAAGGCATATAATTTGGCATATAATTAAAGGCATATAATTTGTTCTGTTTGTGAGAGAAATCTGGAGAACTCAAAATTTTCTTACCTACTTTGCTTTCTATTTAAAAAATATCTGGAAAGGACTTGATTTAGTAGTCACTCTTTGTATGATCACATTTCCCTTTAAATGTGTGGATGATGATAAAAAAAAATGAACAAACACTACTAAACACATTCATAAAGTCTATGCCCTTCTCACTTTTAACTCTTACAATCCATCCCTAGAATCACTCAAGGATGAACACATTTGCTTCCTTTTTTAAGGAAAGTTTCTAATATCCTTAGTTGTTGGTGTTTTCTTCCTTCTCAATTTATCTCATATTTACTTGATTTATTTGGTATAATGGTAAAATCTTTCTCCTCTCCATTCTCAAATGTATAAGAGATCCTTGAGATCAGGGTCTGTTTTGAATATCATTTTGATATTCTTTTGTATATGATAAATATATGCTTCATTAATATTTTTGGAATTTCAAATGTTTAAGAAATGTTATTCAATGATTAACCCCACAATTGACACTTAGAGCAAATATTTTCCCTTTGACATTTGTTTTCACTATTGAAAGACTTTTGTTCGCTAAACATTTTTATCACCTCTTTCTTGTTTGAAGTTTGGAGTAATAGAAAAGAAAAATGCATGCACATACATGAATGGTATACTTGGAGTTGCAAATATCTATTTTTTTGAGTGCAAATACTGGGCCTTTTCTACTATACAACTTTATCCAAATAAACTCTGATATGTTGATTTGTCATTCTTTTATTTAAAAATAAATCCCTAATGATATCTTCACTTAGGTTAGATTTTGAAAAAAAAAATAAAAGAATCAGATTCTACACATTTTATATCCACTTAAAAGTTAAGAATATGCAAACTAAAATATACATAATTATAAATTAACCATAACTAACAATTATTTAAACTATATGTATGTATATGTATAAATTTAATGTGAATTTATGCATTTTTAATTTAAACTTTATTTTTATAAGCTATTTCTACATAAAATTTTCCAAATTTTAATTTAAAATGACAATGTGACATTTTTCCATTATTAAATAATTTAAGATACCTCAATGAACGTTAGCCTATTTGATCCTTACAGAAAGACTTTTTAAAGAGCAGAATTGTGAAAGATATTACCATTGTGCAGGTAAGAAGGAGGCCCAAGGAACTTTAAGTGGTTTACCAGGGCCACTCAGAAAAAAAAAAAAGATCGTTTATGTGTGGTTTTTTACATACATATAAATGAATGCTTGTGTGAAGGTCCATCACTGCCATTGAAATACTTTCACAGAAATAAAGGATCTAATAGTGATTAAAAATAATTACCCTCTTCATTTAAAAAAATATATATGTGATGAACAAAAATGGCAGATCATATAGTAAAACTAGATAAAGTCAAGGGAAAACAAGTTATGGATACAAGAGCTATTCGATGATCTCAAAATATTGGAGCCTAGATCAATGTTACCCAAACTTGTAGTTATCATTTCTATTCTGTTACAGTGAGGTTGGGAAAATTTTCTTTAAATTCTTTTATCTTAGCTGATTAACCTTAAAAGTCAACTAGTCAAAAGAAAGTTATATTTCAGCAAATATTCCAGCTTTATAGAGTAGCTGCCTAAGGTTCACCAGTGAGTTTTTTTTTAAGAAAAAGATTTAGGGCAGTTCCCCTGAAAAAAACAAAAAAATCAAACACCTGAAATAGCTTCTGAACAAAAACTGACTTAATGAAAATACTCTCCAGCTCAAGATTTTCAGAAGAGTCAGTCTCACTTGGGTGAAAAGGGTGTTCAGCCCAGAGTCTATTTGACCTGGCGGTGAGAGGATCATAATCACAGTAAATCAGCAACTAAGATCCTTACTCCTGATTCAGTAGAGGAACAAATCAGTGTGACACCTAGGCCCAATTCAGACGTCAAACTCTGGGAAACCAGACTGTTTCTTGAACAGAACAGAAAAAGCTACCTCTTATAAACATAAGGGACCCCTGTGTCAAACCTAAGGCTCCAAGTTGCACAGAAAGCTTGGGACAACACTCCCTTTAGCCCAGAGGCAGAGCTCTACTTTAAAAGTAAAAAAAAAAAAAAAGAGGAAATACCAAAAGAAAAGAAAAGAAAATGAGCAAGAAACAGAAAAGTACCTAGATTATAGAAAGCTACTATGATGACATAGCAGACCAAAATATAAACTCAGACAAGGAAAAACGTCAACAGAAGAAATTTCAGAGTTCTGTAAAATTGTCTTAAACTCAAAGAGCCTTCTTGGAAATGCCCATAAAAGACCTAAAAAGGAAAATAAGAGAGATAGAAGGAAAAATGGAAAAGAAATGAGATGTATGCATGAGAGAGTCCACAGTTTGGAAAAGGAAGGAAAAAATATCTGAAGAAAACAACTCCTTAAAAAGTAGAATAACCAAAATGAAAAAAAGACATACAAAAAGTAATAGAAGAAAATCACACATTAAAAACTAGAACAGGGAAAATAGGAGCTAATGACTTTGTGAGACAGCAAGAAGCAGTCAAACAAACTAAAAAGAATGAAAAAAAAATGAAAGAAAATGTGAAACACCTCTTGGTAAGACAGCTGATCTGGAAAATAGATCCAGGGGAGACAATTTTAAAATGCATTGACCCACCCAAATGCCATAACCAAAATAATAATAATAATAATAATAATCTGGATAGCATTCTTTAATAGATTATTAAGGAAAGCTGTCCCAACATTCTAGAAACCAAGGTGGGGGGAGGGGGGAGGGAATCATTAAAAGAATCCATTGATCACCTCAGGAAAGAGATTCCACAAGGAAAATCCCAACGAACATTATTACACAACTCCAAAACTATAATATCAAGGAAAAAATACTGCAAACTGCCAGACAAAAATAATTAAAATATCAAGGAACAACAGTCAGGATTACCAGGGATATGGCAGCTTCTACAATAAAGGATTAGAGAGCCATATTCTAGAAGGCAAAAGACCTGAAATTATAACCAAGAATTAACTAACCAGCTAGACTCAACAACAACTTTCAGGGGAAGACATGGATCTTCAGTGACGTAAGAGAGTTTTGATTTTTTTTTCTTTCCTATTTTATTTTATTATTATTATTATTTGCTGAGGCAATTGGGATTATGTGACTTGCCCAAGGTCATACAGCTAGGAAATGTTAAGTGTCAGAAGCCATATTTGAATTCAGGTCCTCCTGACTTCAGGACTGGTGTTCTATCCACTGCACCAACTAGCTGCCCCACATTTTCAATTATTTCTAATGAAGAACCAGAGAAAATTTAACCCACAAATACAGGACTCAAAAGAAGCATGAACAAGTAAATAGGGGAAATGTGTGTGTGTGTGTGTGTGTGTGTGTGTGTGTGTGTATGTGTATTTCTATATATGGTAAGGACCATGACTAAGTGAAGGCAAAGGAAAGGGAAAGGCAGGTCAATTCTCCAAGAGCCTCCACAGCTCTGAATCTTAACACTTGAAGGAACTGCAAAGCAGCCTTTACTAATGTAAATGTTCCTTGGGGATTAGGAATTAAATAAATTGGAGGGAAGAGGAAAGAGGAGAAAGTTAGAGAACAGCAAGTACCTCTAGTCTCCTTGTATCATCATTATCCTCTCACATGAAGAGATTCATTCTACATGTCTGAGTTAGACCTTCAGCAGCCATTGGAAGGTGGCTCCCATAACATCAAGATTTATAATATTTAAAGTTTAAACCTACCTTACATCTCCTAAATATGAAAATAATATCTGTAACTCTTGAAAACTTTATCTTATACTTGGGCAGACAAAGGGGGGTATCTCACTGGCTGAGCATATGGTTATGAATTGACTCTGAAGTGGTTACATAAAAAAAAGACATTAAGGGATAGAAACAGGTCTGTACTAGAAAAAAGAGGAAAGAGGAGGTATAATGGGACAATTACTTCATGTGAAGAGGCTCAAAGGGTCTATTACAATCCAAGGAAATAAGAGAAAGATAATTCTCTGAAGACTGATCTCATCAGTTTTCACTTTAAGAGGGAATAATTTAATCATTCAGTTGGGTATAGAAATTTATCTAACCATATAAAGAAGTAGGAGGAGAAAAAGGAAAATAAAAGGAAGAGACAGCATAGAAGGAAGGGCAGAAACACTAGAGGAAAAGGTAAGAGAATGGAGGAAAGATTGATGGAAGATAAGACAGGGGGTGGAATGGTGTAAAAAATATTACTAAGAAAGGGGGGAGGGGTGATAGGAGATAAGATAATGAGTGGAGTTGGTTTTAAAAAAATATGACTGAGGACAGTGTGGAAATAAAGAAAAAAGTATAAATAGTGGAGAAAATAGTATGGAAGGAAATACAGAGCTGGTAATCATGACTGTGAATGTGAATGGGATAAACTTTGTCATAAAACAGAAATCAATAGCAGCATGGATTAGAAAACAGATTCTTACAATACATTGTTTACAAGAAATACTTTTGAAACAGAGATACTAACACAGCGTAAAGGTAAAAGACTGGAACAGGATTTATTATGCTTCAACTGAAGAAAAAAAAAAAAAAAGCACAGGTAGCAGTTCTGATCTCAGATAAAGCAAAAGTAAAAACAGATCTTATTGAAAGAGATAAAGAATAAAACTACACCTTCATAAAAGGTACCATAAATAATAAAATAGGAATAATACTAAATGTGTTAACATCAAGTGATAGAGCAGGCAGATTCCTTGAGAAGATTTTAAGCCAGTTACAGGAAGAAATAATAAGAACCTCAACCTTCCCCTCTCAGGATCTGATAAAAATAACCATAAAATAAACAAGAAAGAAACAAAGAAGTTTAATATGATCCTAGAAAACCTAGTTATGATAGAGCATTGGAGAAAATTAAATAGGGACAATATGTGGAATCCTCACAAAAATTAACCATATATTAGAGCATAAAAACTTCGCAATCAAAGGCAAAAAGGCTGAACTAGTAATAGCTAAATGCTTCCTTTTCAGACCAAAATAGAATAAACATTATATTCAATAAAGAGCCAAGAAAAGGTAGGCTAAAAACCAAATACAAATTAAATAATCTAATTCTAAAAAATGAATGAGTCAAACAACAATCACAGAAACAATTCATAATTTCATTCAAGAAAATGACATTAATGAGACCACATAACAAAACCTATGGGATGCAGCCAAAGTAGTTCTTAAAAGAAATTTTATATCTCTAAATATATATATATATATATATATATATATATATATGAAATAGAAAAAGAGGATATCAATGAATTAAGTATGCATTTCTATTCAAAGCTAGAAAAAGAACAAATTTAAAATCCCCAATTAAATATCAAATTAGAAATTTTGAAACTAAAAGAAGAAATTAATAAAATAGAAACTAAGACAATTATTGAAATAATAAATAAAACAGTTTTATGAGAAAATTAGCAAAATAGATGAATTTATGCATAGTTTGATCAGAAAAAGATCAAATCACCAGCATCAAAAAAAAGGGGGATAAACTTACCAACAAAGACAAAGAAATTAAAGCAATATTTAGGAGCTACTTTACATATCTTTATGACAGCAAGTCTCAAAATCTAATTGAAATGGATGAATATTTACAAAGATATAAATTGCCTAGGTTGACAAAAGATGGAATAAAATACTTAAGTAGTACTATTTTAGTAAAATAAATTGAACAAATCATTAATGAACTACCTAAAAAAAAAAATCTCTAGGGGCAGATGGATTCATAAGCCAAATACCTACTATGACATAAATAATAGTACTGATACCTAAACCAGAAAGAGCCAAAATAGAGACAGATATAGACCAATGTCTCTAATGAATATCAATGCAAAATTTTTTAAAAAATATCATGAAGACATTAAAAAAATTATCAGCAGAATACACTATGACCAAATGGGATTTATATTGGGAATGCAGGAATGGTTCAATATTAGGGAAGATATTGCCAAAATTGACCATTTCAGTAACAACAGAAATCATATTTAATTTTCAATAGATGGAAAAAAAGCTTTTGAGAAAACACAGCATCCATTCCTATTAAAAAATACTAGCATCTAACATCTAAAAAAATCTAGCATCTATGTGAAAGTTTCACTAGGCATTATTTGTAATGGGTAGGGGCTAGATGCATTCCAGTAAGATCAAGGTTGAAAAAAGGATATTCATTATTATGAGCACTATTATTCAATCTTAGACTAGTATTGCTGGCTTTAAACAATAAAAAAAGAAAAAAGAAATTGAAGGAATTATGATAGACAATGAGGAAATAAAATTATTACTCCTTGCAGGTGATATGATAATATAGTTCAAAAAAATCCTAGAAAATCACCCAAAGACCTACTGGAAGAAATTAACAGATTGAGCAAAGTTGCAGGATATAAAATAAACTCACACATTATCAGCTTTTCTATATATTACTTACTAAGCCCATTAATAATAGTTAGAAAGTGAAATTCCATTTAAAATAAGTGTAGATAAAATAAAATATTTGGGTGTCTACTTGCCAACATAAGCCTACAAACTATACAAACATAGTTGCAAAATACTTCTTGCACAAATAAAATCAAATCTAAACAACTGAAAAATGTCAATGGTTCATGAGTAGAATGAGTTAATATAAAAATGACAATTCTGCCTAAATTGGCCAACTTATTCAGTGCCATACAAATCAAACTGCTCAAACATTATTTTGTAAAACTAGACCAAATAGTAACAAAATTCATGTGAAAGAACAGAAAGTCAAATATATTAAGGTAATTAACCAAAAAAAATTGTAAAGGATGGTGGCAGTACCAAAACTAAAATTAAATTTAAAAGCAGCAGTCATGAAAACTATTTGTTACTGGCTTAGAAAAAGAGTGGTGAAGCAGTGGAATAGATTAGGCACACATGACACAATAATCAAGGCCTAAAGCAATTTAGTATTTGATAAACCTCCAAACTATAGCTTCTGGAATAAGAACTCATTATTTCACAAAAATTCCTGGGAAAAATGGATTATAATCTGTCAGAAACTCAGCAAAGATTTCCATCTGATACCTCCTACCAAAATGAAGTCAAAATCAATACATAATTTGGACATTAAGAATGATATAAACAAATTAGACGAACAAGATATGACTTACTATCAGATATCTAAAGAAGGCAGGAATTTATTACCAAAGAACTAGAAAACATTATGAAAGGCAAAATGGACAATTTTGAATATATTAATTTTTTTTTAAATTCACAAACAAAACGAAGAGAAGCAATATTTGAAGGGAAGTACAAAGTTGGAGGAAATATTTACATCCAGTATTTCTGATAAAGGTCTCATTTCTAAAACATATAAAGATCTGTGTCACATTTATAATAGAAGTCATTACCTAGTTGCTAAATAGTCAAAGGATATAAACAGACAATTTTCAGATGACACAATTAAAGCCAATTATAATAATATGAAATAATGCTCTAAATCACTCTTGATTAAAGAAATGTAAATTAAAACAACTCTGAGCTACCACTACACACCTCTCTGATTGGTTAAGATGACAGGAAAAGATGATGATAAATGTTGGAGGGGATGTGAGAAAACTGGAATTGTTAGTAGAGTTATGAAATGATCCAACCATTCTGGAGAGCAATATGTAACTATGCCCAACAGGTTGTCAATCTGTGGCTAACCTTTGACCCAGCAGTGCCATAATTGGATATGTATCCCCAAGAAAATCATTAAGGAGAAAAAGGATCCACATTTGCAAAAATGTTTGTAGAAGCTCTTTTTGTGGTAGCAAAGAATTGGAAAATTAATATATTCTCATCAATTGGGGAATGGCTGAACAATTTGCAGTACATGAAGGCAAGGGAATATTATTGTTGTATTAAAAATGATGACCAAGGTGATTACAGAATGGCCTAGAAAGATTTACATAAACTGTTGCTGAGGGAAATACATAACCAGAAATACATTGTACACAGTAACAGCAAGAATGTGTAATGATCAATTAAAATAAGTTTGGTTCTTCTCAATGGTTCAATGATCCAAAGCAATTCCAGTAAACTTTGGAGAGAAAATGCCATATGCATCCAGAAAAAGAACTAAGAAGATTGTAAATCAGCACATGATATGTTCACTTCTGCTTTTTATTTTTTTAAATCTCTCTCATGGTTTTTCCCCTTTGGTCTAATTTTTCTCTCTTAACATGATTCATAAAGCAACCCTAGAAAAAGGATCAAAAGATAGATAAATCAAAACTTAAATGATAGAACAAAACTTATTAAAAGTATACTAAAATCAGGAAAAGTGGATTGTAATCTAAATTGTGTATTCTTAAAAACAGTTGACATGGAAAGCACAGGTCAAATAGATAATATAAAATCATCAGCTTCTTAGGAAAAATATTGTGAAATTGTAAAACCTACCATATATCTTTAGAAATTATAAAAAGAAATTGCCTAATATAGCTGGAACAAGAAGATAAAGTTCAAAGAAATATCCTCCCCCATGCAACGGAGGAAGAACTTTAGATTTAATTTTTAAAATAACATAGTTTGTAAACTCCAGAGTTTCTAGATCAAAACAAATATATATTGCAAAGTCCAAAAAAAGAAAAAAAGAAAAAGAAAATGGAAGGAAAGAGGAGGAAAGGGAAAGGAATGAAAGAGTATAGGAAGAAAAAAAGAGGAAAGGGAAAAAAGGGGAAAGGAAAAGAGGAAGAAAAGTGACAGAAATGAAAAAACATTACTTATAAATGAGGAAAGCAAATTCCAAAGATTAATTGACTTGTTCAAAGTCACTCAGATAATAAGACAGGAAAGCAAATATCAGAATTTCATTCTTATGACTCTCAGCTTCTGGTTATTGTATAATTCTCTTCTCCATTATATGGGAAATAATTCATACGTATACACATACATGTGATTATATAAACTTGTTATGCAAATTTTCTACTCTTCTATTTTTTTTTATTGCTCAGCTCTCCTACTTGTAAATTATAATTAATAATATCCTTTCTACATAATTACAAATAAATTTAAACATATTTTACATTTTTGCAAAAAAATAGAATATTTGTTGATGAGAAATATATTTCTATATATAACTTCTCCAAGCTATAGTATAGCTAATCTGATAATTCTAACGAATGATTATTTTCTAATATGTCAGCATGGTCTTAGGATGCAAATAAAAAAGAAAGCATTTTCTGCTCTCTAGCAATCATTACAGGTTGTTGTTGCTTTTTTTTTTTTTTTCTGGTTGAAGCATGACTGATTTTAAACAGTTTAAGAATGATCATCCCCACTGTGTTTCAGCAAATGTTCCAGCCATGCATGACTGATGTCAAAATCTTGTCAGACAGTTAATGAGCAGAAAAATGAAATGATCCATAGATGAGAAGGATTACTTACTTGAATACTTCAAGAGATCTGTGGTTCTATTGGATGTAGCCACTTCATCCAAAACAAAATATAATACCTGTCATGCTTTACTAGACAGCTCAGTGATTAAAAGTGACTACAATATAACAGAAATACAAATAAAAATGCATCAGAGAATGGAGTGATAGTGGTTTCCACATTGTAATAGATTGGTTTCATGAAGACTAGTCCTATGTATAGAGCATTCTATATTTTTAAAAGAGAGATATAGTTACATATAACATAGAAAAGTAATACAAGTTTTCCTCAAAAACCACATACAAACAAGGTTCTGGACAGAGTCTGACGGAATGATGTAATGTTCTCTTGGGTTGGTTTTCTGGAGGTCTCTGGGCAGCCTTCTTTTCAGCAAAGTAATCACCACAAGAATAGCCAGGTGTTAAAGTCCAAAAGTCTTTATTGTCTCCTTTGCCTGGTGCGCAGCTAGTTTTCTCACGGCCTTCAGAGTGGACTTGGTTTCAGTGGAGAAAATGCCAGAGGCAGGCCAGCCACAGTGGTATGAGATGAAGTGAGTGAATCTGTCTCTCAGTCCCCCAGGAGAGCTACCAGAAGCCTGACCGAAGATGGAATGAATCTCTCTCCTTGGCGCTGAGAGCTTGAGCTCCCGCCTCCAATCTGTTGTCTTTTCTTCCTCTGTCTCCAAGCCTCTCAGTCCCCCAGGAGAGCCACCAGCAACCTGACTGAAGGTGGAATGACTCTCATCCAGTCGTTGCTGGCTGTTATATACTCCATTTTCATAAGTGTGAATCTTGTGGAACTATATTAAGTACTAAGTACATTAGTGAACTGGAGAACTATTAAGCATTATGCTAAACTAGATAACCATTGTATTTATCAATTCCACTGACTTAACACCTTGTAAGAATCCTTGTTTCAGAATTCTGGCCCATAACAGAATGAAACCACTTTCAAGCCCAAGGTAAATTGGAAGGACTTCAAGGAGGTCTCTCCCACTAGTTTTAAAGGGGTATTGAGCTCAGCTCAGAGTCTGGGAAAGTAGTGAATGGGTCAAAATCACATCAGATGAGCAACTGAAATTCAGTCCTAGCTCAGTAGCAAAACAGGCCAGCCTCAAGTTCAAACTTAAAAGGCAAATTAAAAAAAAAAAAAATCAGAGTGTTTCAGGGAAAGAGCAGATAAAGCTACCCCAGCTAAGAGCAAAACACCAAACAAAAAGAGCCCTTATGCTCAAAGCCAAGGCTCAAAGCCACAAAGGAAGCTTAGGACAATTCCCCCTTTACCTTGGGAGCAGAGAACAACCATAAAAGCAATAAAAGAGGAAATACAAAAAGAAAAGAAGATAAGGAAAAAGCCAGAAAGGAACCTTAAGCATAGGAAGCTACTATGGTGACCAAAGCACCAACTCAAATGAGGACAAAATGTCCACACAGAAAATATCCAAGAGTAGTATGATCTCAAACCCAAAGAGACTTCTCGGAAGTGCCCCTAGAAGATTTCAAAAGGTAAATATGAGAGGTAGAAAATTGAAAAAAAAAGGGGGGGTATATGAGGGGAAATCAACACCTTGGAAAAGGAAGAAAATTAATTTCTGGAAAAAAAAAAAAAAAAAAAAAAAAAAAAAAAAAAAAAAAAAAAAAAAAAAAATCTATTGAAGAAATTAATTCCTTAAAAAACTCCTGAAGAAAAGAAGAAAATAGCATTTTCAAAAGTAGAATTAATAACATGGAATAAGAGATACAAATGTTAACTGAAGAAAATCACCCTATAAAAAAATACAATGGGGCAAATGGAAGAGAATTAGTCTATGTGACATCATGAATCAGTCACACTAACTAAAAAAAAAATGAAAAAAAAGGAAGAAAATATAAAATACGTCATTGGAAGTACAGATGACTTAGAAAATAGATAATTTAAAAATTATTGGTCTACCTAAAGGGATGACAGAAAAAAAAAAAGTCTGGATAGCATTCTTCAGAAGATCATAAAGCAGAAATGCATCAGAGAGGTCTCAAGAGACTTACATGAACTTATGCTAAGTAAAGTGAGTAGAAACAAGAGAACATTGTACATAGCAACAGCAAGATTATACCATAATCAATTCTGATGAACGTGATTCTTTTCAGTTAGCAAGGTGATTCAGGGCACTTCCAAATGGGCTTGTGATGAAGAGAGCCCTCTGCACCCAGAAAGAAGACTGTGGGGACTTAATGTGAATCACAACATAGTATTTTCACTTTTTATTGTGTTTGCTTACATTTTGTTTTCTTTCTCTTTTTTTTTCCTTTTTGATCTGATTTTTTTTTTTTTTTTTTTTTGTGCAGCATGATCGCTGTGGAAATGTGTATAGAAGAATTGCACATGTTTAACATAATTAATTTCTTATCATCTAGGAGATAGAGTGAGAGAAGGAAAAGAAAAAATTGGGAACACAAGGTTTTGCTTGAATGGAATGTTGAAAAATGTCTATGCAACTTTTTTGAAAATAAAAATTTAATTTAAAAAGAGATTATCAAAGAAATTGCTGATATACTAGAACCAGAAGGGACATAGTCATTTAAAAAAAATCAGAGATCCCATAAGGAAAACCCCAAGCAACATTGTTGCAAAACTTCAGAACTATAAAGGAAAAAATCCTACAAGCTGTTAGACAAAAATTTAAGAATCAAGGAGGAACAGTCAGAATTACTCAGTATCTGACAGCATCTACTATAAAGGATCTGAGGACCTGGAATACTATATTCTGGAAGGCAAAGAACCTGGGGCTACAATGAAGAATTAACTACATAGCAAAACTGAGTATCATCTATCAGGTGATCTTCAGTGAAGTAAGATACTTAAGAATCATTTCAACTGAAAAAAAAAAAAAACTAAACAGAAAATTAGACCTTCAAATACAGAAATCAAAAGAAGCATAAAAAGGTAAACAAGGGAAAATATATACTAATGAAAGATTAAACTGTTTACATACCTAGATGGAAAAATGATATAATTAACTCTTGAGAGCTGTATTATTTGGGCAGTTAGAGGGAGCATACATGGAAAAAGGGTGTGGAGGGACTCTGAGGTAATGATATCAAAAATAAAACATCAAGGCATAGAAAAAAGGGTTGAACTGGGAGAAGAGGAAACGGGAGGTAAAATGGAACAAATTAGATCACATGATGAGGCAAAAAAAAAAAAAAAAAAGACCTATTACAATAAAGGAATAGCAGAAAAGGGGATGAGAATTGCCTGAAGCTTATTTTCAAAGGTTTTGACTTAAAGAGGGAATAACTTAATCATTCAATTGAGTATAGAAATGTATCTCCTCCTAGGAAAAGAAAGGGGAAAGAAAATGGAGGGGTTGGAAAGAAGGGAAAGCAGGAACACTAGAAGAAAGGAGTAAGAGAAGGGAGGAGGGGGTGATAGAAAGTAGGGCATGTAAAGGGTTAGAAACAAAACAATACTAAGGAAGGACAGGGTACAAAGAAAGAAGAAAAGTATATATGACAAAGAAAATAGAATGGAGGGAAATACATAGCTGGTAATCATGACTGTGAATGTGAATGCAATGAATCTCCCATAAAACTGAAGCAAATAACAGAGAGAATTAAAACCCCAAATCATGCAATTATGTTGTTTACAAGAAACACATCTGAAAGAGAGATACATACAGAGTAATGGTAAAATACTGGAACAGAATTTTTTGTGCTTCAGCACAAGGAAGAAAAAAGCAGGGGTAGCAAATCTGATTTCAGATAAAGCAAAAGTAAAAATAGATAAAATTAAGAGATAAAGAAGGAAACAACATTTTGTTAAAGGGTACCATAAACAAAGAAGTAGTGTGGATACTAAATGTATATTCAACAAATGGTAAAATATCCAAATTCCTAAAGAAGATAATAAGGTAGTTGCAGGAATTTGAAAACAACTCCCTAAAAAACAGAATTTGTGAAATGGAAAAAAAAAATTCACAGAACAAAACAACTCATTTAAAATTTCAATAGGACAAATACAAAAAGAACTAAAAAAGTAAATGTGAATGCCCACAAGGCAATCACTACTCTACCCTTGTTAATGCCCATTCTGCATTGCCAATCTCTCCTAATCCCCAGGCTCTCAGAGAAATCTCCAGTCACATGGTCTTTTGCAATGCTTAAACCAATTTTACCAAGCTTACCTCTGTTTGCTGCCTTCAGAGATCTCTGGCCATCATTTCATAGAACAATGGTTTAAATGTATGGTAGAGTGCTCAAGAAAAGCTATGTACAAGCTCAAGATCTTTTATTCACATCTTCACATTCTGCCCCTAGCTGACCTTTTGCTGACTCCTAGTGAGCTCCTGATGAACTCCTGGTCAAAGAGAGCTACTTCCTCGTCCCTACAGCTTAAATAGGGTCTATGAGGTCATACACACAGCCAGTCAGAGAAGAAGATGCCTCCTGTTGATGTGATCTCAATGTGATCAGAGTTCCTGCCCATGAAGCGGTCCCTGTTTATTCACAGAAACCACATCCAGGAATCTCGGACTATATTGCCTCTTTACTTCCTGATTGGAAAGTGCCTGACTCCTCCCCTAACCTTTACCATTCCCTTCTTTTGTAAAGCGGGGACTACTCATAACATCATGCTAACGTCAGCATCAACAATAGCTTGCTTGATCAATGAGACTATAGAGTGTATATAACAGAATAAAGGCAAACAAAAGGATGACAGTAAGAACTAGGCCCAACAGTGGCCAAAACCAAGCATGGGTAACATGGTCTTCAACCCATTCAATAAAGTCATGCTCAGGATGTAAGATGTCAATGTAGGATGTCATAAGTCTATAGTTTCAATTGTCTACACCTTTCTTATAAAAAGACACAGAGGAAGGTATATACAAGAAAAGCCATGTTCTGTAGCACTGCCAAATTAACTTTGACAGGTGCACATGATGGTTTTTCACCCACTAATTTAGAGGTATTGTCTGTAAGTGAAAAACAGGGTGAAGCCTCTCCCTAGGCTATCATATGAACAGCAAGTAGCCATGGGAGAAATGTACAAGCCCATTGTCCAGTTATCAGTCTGTAGGTCTTGCACATCACCAAAGACAGTCCAATTCAGCTGCTACACTGATGCTGTGTCTGCTGTCTTTGGTGTCACGGTCAGGAGGAACATGGTTGTCACCAGCATCTGAAGGGCTGCTGACATCTGGCCAATCTTTCTGGACCATTGTTGTTGGAGATGCCTTCATTATCTAGTCCTTTTCTTCTTGGTTCCCCATGTCATAAGAATCCACTCCTCTGTTCTTGGGTCTGCATCTGGAATGAGAGTACCTGGGACCCCAAACCTTGATCCAACCTGGGCCCTTCCAGATGGCATTTAAGCCCTTCCACATCATGATGGAGAGAGGGCTTTTTTCCTTGTCAGCCATTCTGTTAGTTAGCCACTCTTTCTGCATTTGCCAGAAGCATACTGCTGGGGTAAAATCCAAAGTATTTGAAAATTGCAGGCAATTACATGTATGTGTTGCTACATCTTTTGCAAATCCCACAATTCCCTTCTCTTGTATGGCTGGGAGCATCTTGGGAGTAGGGATAGTCTGTCCAATGATGACTTGACCAGTAGGGTTATATGGGATGCCAGTGGAAAAGCCAAATTCAATGCAAAAGGACCTAAAGGCTGAAGATGTATAAGCTGGTACATTACCTGTCTTAAGTGCATGTGAGATTCCTACAATGGAAAAACAATGATAAAGATGGCTGATCACATGCCTAACTGCTTCTCCCAATTGGAGTGAAACCATAAGGAATTGAGAATGTATATCCATGATTACAGGCATGCTCTGCCTCAATGTAAGTGATAACCATTGGCCATAAAGCATCAAATCTCAAACCATAAGGGTTTCTAGCAGCCTAATGATAAAAGATAGGATCTGAAAATCCACTATGAAAATAGACATGCAGGATATAATACTTACCTGAATGCCTTCTCACTTGCTCTCAAAGTTGTTTAAAGAACTAGTATATATTAGAAACTGCAAATTTTATTTGGGCTGTGGCAATTCTTTGTATCACATCTGCTGAATAAGCCAAATGAAAATTATATTTATAAACCCATGTGCAAGACTTGGAGCTGTGGCCAATAAATTTTTCCACTTTGGAATGGTTTCACAACACACAACAATTTGTGCATTGGTATAAGAGGTGTATATTTTGCCAGGTCTTGTCCCAGATAATTACACTACTTTCTTAATGGCTTTTATGGAAATTCTAGCCACAAGCATTGGTTAAAAAATAAGAATTTGATCTGGTTGTGCTGAGAGGTTCACCCACCTCACCATACTGTCTCTTTGATGAAGGACTGCTATGGCTGCCTCTTGTTGTAACAAAAACTGACATTTCCAATACTTTTTGAGTTATTCTTTCATCCATATTAGATAGAGCCAATTCAATCTCTCTTAGAGCCACTTGAGCTTCTTTTGTAAGCTGGCATGGTGAGTCTAAAGCACTGTCTCCTCTTAAAATGTCATATAATGGTAGTAAGAACATAACTTTTGGAGATACTTTTCTTAAAGGAATAAGATCAGCAGCCACATACATTTAACACATAGTAGGGTTATTCGTCATTCCCTGTGGCAAAACTGCCCATTCAAATCCTTTATAAGGCTCAGCTAAATTAATGCTGGGCACTGAAAAGACAAATCCCTTCATATCCTCCTTATCTAGAGGAATAGAATAGAAATAATCCTTAATCCAAAAAGACCATTCCCTAGGCAATTGAGGAGGGAAGCTGAAAAGCTTCCATTGTCTCCATCTGTACATTTACTTTACTGGAATCAATAACAAATTCAGGGGAATTCCAAGGACTTAGAGAAGCTTATAAATGTCTTTGGTTAAATTGCTCCTGTTCTATATCTAATGAAGTTTGATTTTTTTTCACTTTGTAAGATGTCTATTTCACACTAATTAATGGGGAACCTTTCAACTGTAAAATAAATAAAAACTTCTGTCTTATCTTTAAATTCCCATCTCAAAGAGGTAGCACTAATTTTAGCTACTATAGATTCTTTCATGCCAAACATATGAGGTTTGCTGTAATCTTTAGCCAATTACTAGACCAGCTAGCACCTCTATTAGCTGTATAATCTATATCTGTTATTTACCCATTTTTTTCAATGGTATGCCATTCCTACAGATAATGAGCAAAGGAAGTTCAGCTGTAACAGCTATAGTCCATAATATTCCTGGATTCTGTTGCTGGAAATCAAAGTTTGAATAACTACCACCAAATTGTATTTCAGGAGTGTGAGTTAATATATCTGATGTTACTTCTCCACCTGGGTCACAGATTACACATTGTCCCTCTATGCTAGTGATTGGGACAATAGCTACACATTCCTCAGTTTCCCAAATCAGTATATACATAGACATTGTCTTATAAGTACTCTCAGGGAGTGAGGTGATCAGGCTAACTGAGTGTGGAAGCAAAAGATCTATAAGGTGAATAAAGACGAGTTTCAGCTCTCCAGAGAATATCTTTGTAGACCTATGGGCATAAAACTCTTTCTTTAATTGCAATCTCCTATCCCCACAGGCTTACTTAGAGACTAACTGAGCAGGTTGGAGTGCTGCATTTTCAAAGACACTCAGCACAATAACAATTGCTGCTCTCAAGAAACCAATCACAAGACTCTTTTGCCTCAGGCCATGAAGCTTAATAAGGCCTTTGGAAATGATGATATAGAGTGGTCCTGATGATATCATTGCCCCTCCCATTCTTCCTGCTCCTCCTCCTCCCACCTACTAAGGCAGAGTTGAGGGGGAGGGTCAGAAAATGGGTAATTCCCCAAAGGCACATGCTCAGTGGTAGGCAGAATTGAAAAACTAAATTTTGCATAGGAAAAGAACCAAACCCCTTCCTATTAGCAGTGTAGTTAGTTCTTCCAGTAAAATGACTATGCCCAATAAAGTCCCTTAAGCAGTAGCTTGTAGAAATATAATAAAATGCTAAAGAGTATTTCTCGGGCTAATTTCCAAGTGGTATATGTTCACCAACTTTCTGCTTGTTTTTTTTTTTTTTTTTCCCTTATATTTCTTGATTTGACTGTTCAAGTTAAAAATCTTCCCTAGTTTCAAAATTTGTGGGATTCTTTGACCTACAGTATTCATTTGGTTCTTCTATAATTAAGTGCTATATTTTACCAAGCTTACCACATCTGAGGTCTTCAGAGATCTCTGGCCATCATTTCATAGAATGATGGTTAAATGTAAGGTAGAGCTCTTGAGAAGAGCCATGTGCAAGCTCAAGATCTTTTATTCACATCCTGCCTCTAGCTGACTTCCCTGCTGACTCCTAGTGAACTCCTGATAAACTTCTGGTAAAAGAGAACTACTTGCTCAAAGATTAAATAGGGTCTATGATGTCATACACACAGCCAATCAGAGAAGGAGACATCTCCCATTGATGATGTGATCTCAATGTGACCAGAGTTCCCCCCCATGAGGCAGGCCCTGTTTATTCACAGAAATCACATCCGGGAATCTCAGGCTATATTGCCTTTTTACTTCCTGATTGCAAAGTACCTAACTCCTCCTTTGACCCTTACAGGTAAATGAAGAAAATAATTCACTAAAAATCAGACCTTAACAAATGGAAATGAATGCCTCAATGAGACACCAAGAATCAGTCAACCAAAACCAAAAACAAAAAAGAAAGAAAGAAAAATAGAAGGAAAAGTAAAATACCTATTTGGGAAAACAACTAACCTGGTGTCATATGACAATTAAGGAACTGTTTGGAACCTCATGAGAATAGCCATTCCATCAGATCGATCCTATTTTTGTTAAAAGGTAAATAATCTTGGTTCACATCCTTACAAAGGTTCCATAAGCTCCAATTTCCTAATTTAAACATGCTGGTCAAATTTCAAGAACAATAAATTCCATTAGCCACAATAAGGTTATCAGCCAATTCCCTTTGAAGGGATTAAATTAATTTATTTTTAAAACAAAAAAGGGTCCAACAAATAAACTCCCAATAAAGTTCCTTTATACTTAAATTTGGATATAATTCAATTAATCAAAAAATATGCAAGGTTTAATTTTTTTACATTTCAAACTATGAATGGTAATTTTCAAACTTACCAACAAACTTCATTCCAATTTCCCCTCCCCTCCAACTTTTCTTAATCTTTTCCTTTCATTTAAATGTTGAAGGTATTATAAATTGTATGTTTTTTTTCGGTCTTCTAAACCAAGTTGGTTTAGAAAGGTAATAACCGAAAGAAAAAATGAAAATCAAATTTTTAATTATCTCCCATATCTAGTTTCTTTGCTGGGAGTAGGCTGCTGTTCATTAGTCTTAGAATGAGTTTGGTTTTGATGGAGGATTCCAAGGCCACCATATATTTGTGCTAAAGTCTTGGTCTCATTTCCTTAGACTTGTGTTTCCCAACCCTCCAAGCCACTGTCTTCATTAGAAAATTTTCAAAAGTGCTAATTTAACCTTTAATTGATAGAAACAATTAATTATCTAATTTAGAAAGGGTACAAAATTTCCAAGTCAAGTTCCCACCTTTTAAAGGGATATATAAGGGTCAAAGGCCCACAGGAAAGCCCGAAACATTCCTTTAGGAGCTCTTGGAAATCAAAAAGATAGGCCCTTTAAAATTCAACTTTTTTATTTTAAAGGAGACAATAAAGGGTTTGGTTTAAAGTGTTCTGGTTTAGGATTTTACGGACCTGGAAACCAAGCTTGGTTTCCAAGCCCCAAAAACCACCCCAGAGTGTTATAAATTTTATTTTTTTAATTTTTTTTAATAGCCTTTAATTTCAGGAATATCTGGTCTTTAGGATTCAGGAAACCCCTTGGTTTCCAATTTTCACCTCTTACCCCCCCCACCCTGTCTTCCGTAGAATTCTTAAAATTAATTAAATATAATTAGATACACAAAATATAATTGACCAAACATTATTGTGTACAAAAGAATCAGACTCTGAATTATTTAAAAGCTATGGAAGGAAATCAAAGATGCAGAGTGGATAAATATAGGGACTGGAAATTCAATGAATGGTTAGTCAACTCCCGAGTTTTTTTAGGTATACTATTAGTTCATTTAAACTCCATTGGGTAATTTGGATGAAACTCGTTGCTGAGGATCCCCCATCCCCATCCCAGATGGCAATCTATATTGTTGTTAATATATAATATTCTGTCCTGATTTCAAAGCCAGTTTTAATTTCCAGGAAATACCTGTGGTACTTAAGAACATTAATAATTCCATAATTTTCATATACCAATTTATTCAACCATCTCCAACTATGGAATCCATTAGTTTAGTTTCTAGATACAAAAAGAATGCCAAAATTATTCGTGCAACAGGTCCTTTTTTTCAATCTCTTTGGGATATAATCAGTGGTAAATGCTGGTTCAAAGGGTATACGAAAGTTTATTAACTTTTGAGCATAGTTCCAACACTCTCAAAATGGTTGGTTCGTTCAAATCCACCAACAATGGACAATGTAGTTTTCCATTAAATATCTTTTTTTTCCTGTCATTCTTGAATCTGCAGGTTTGGATATCCTTAAGTTGGTCTTTTTGCATTTTCCTGATTATAATACTTGGCATCCTTTCCATATGACAAATTAGTTTCAATTTCTTCATCTTGAAATTTCTGTTCATATCCTTTACCTTTTCAATTGGAAAATGGAAACGATTATAAATAGGTTAATTTCTATATATTTTGGAATGAGGCCCTTTATCAGAATTTGATTGTAAAATATTTCCCAGTTTTACTTCCCTTCAATCTTTGCATTATTTGTTTTACAAAATCTCAGTTTGATAATCAATTTCTATTTTATGATATAATGATCTCTAGTTCCTGATTTGTCATAAGTTCTTCCTTCAAGTCTGAGAGTAAACTATCCTTTCCTCTAATTTATTAATATTCATTTTTTATGCCTAGGTCCTGAACCTTTTGACCTTATCTTGATGTCGCGTTAATATGGATCAATGCCTGTTTTCTGCCATTTAGGTTTCCAATTTTCCCAGCAATTTTATCAAAAGAAGTTCTTTCCCAAAGCTGGGATCTTGGTTTTCAAGACTAGGTTGCTATATTTGTTGACTGTTTTATCCCTTGAACCTAATCATTCCACTGATCACTAATCTATTCTGGCCAATACCAAATAGTTTTGGTAACTGCTGCTCTATAGTATAGTTTTAGATCTGGTACAGCTAAGACCATCATTTGATTTTTCATTAATTCCTTGAAATTCCTGACCTTTTGTTTTCCATATGAACTTTTTTGTTATTTTTTCTAGGTCATTAAAAATAGTTTCTTGGGAGTCTGATTGGTATGGCCTAAATAAATAGATTAGTTTAGGTAATATTGTCATCTTTATTATATTTGCTCGCCTATCCAAGAGCATTTAATATTTTTCAATTGGTTAGATCAGACTTAATTTGTGTGAAAAGTGGTCTGTAATTTTGCTCATAAAGTTTCTGATTTTCCCTTGGCAGATGGATTCCTAAATATTTTATAATATCAGTAGTTACTTTAAATGGAATTTCTCTTTGTAACTCTGACTGTTGGATTTTGTTAGTATATATAAGAATGCTGATGACTTATGTGGGTTTATTTTATAACCACAACTTTCTAAAGTTGTGAATTATTTCTAATAACTTTTACAGAATCACTGGGGTTCTCTAAGTATACCATCATGTCATCGGCAAAAGGTAATAATTGGCTTCCTCTTCCTATTCTTATTCCTTTAATGTCTTCCTCAGCTCTTATTGCTATAGCTAGCGTTTCTAATACAATATTAAATAGTAACGGTGATAGTGGGCAACCTTGTTGCACTCCAGATCTTATTGGGAATGGTTGCAGTTTGTCTCCATTACATATGATGCTTACTGATGGTTTTAAATATATGCTGCTGATTATTTTAAGTTTTCCTTTGTTCTTAAAAAAAAAGACCAAAGTGATATACCATGGAAAAACAAAAGGTCAAGAATTTCAAGGGAATTAATGACAAAAAAAAAAATCAAGTCAAGGTGGCTTAGCTGTACCAGATCTAAAATTATATTATAGAGCAGCAGTTACCAAAACTATTTGGTATTGGCTAAGGAATAGATTAGTTGATCAGTGGAATAGATTAGGTTCAAGGGATAAAACAGTCAACAAATATGCAACCTAGTCTTTGACAAACCAAGATCCAGCTTTTGGGATAAGAACTTACTGTTTGATAAAAATTGCTGGGAAAATTGGAAATAATATGGCAGAAACTAGGCATTGATCATACTTAACGCCATACACCAAGATAAGTCAAAATGGGTTCATGACCTAGGCATTAAGAATGAAATTATTAATAAATTAGAGGAACACGGGATAGTTTACCTCTCAGACCTGTGGAAGGGAAGGTCTTTATGACCAAGAAGAACTAGAGATCATTATTGATCACAAAATATAAAATTTTTATTATATCAAATTGAAAAGCTTTTCTACAAACAAAACTAATGCAGACAAGATTAGAAGGGAAGCAATAAACTGGGAAAATATTTTTACAGTCAAAGGTTCTAATAAAGGCCTCATTTCCAAAATATATAGAGAATTGACTCTAATTTATAAGAAATCAGCCATTCTCCAATTGAAAATGGTCAAGGATATGAACAGACAATTCTCAGATGAAGAAATTGAAACTATTTCTAGTCATGAAAAGATGCTCCAAGTCATTATTAATCAAATGCAAATTAAGACAACTCTAAGATACCACTACACACCTGTCAGATTGGCTAAGATGAAGGAAAAATAATGATGATTGTTGGGGGATGTGGGAAAACTGGGACACTGATGCATTGTTGGTGGAGTTGTGAACAATCAACCATTCTGGAGAGTAGTTTGGAACTATGCTCAAAAAAGTTATCTAACTGTGCATACCTTTGATCCAGCAGTTTACTACTGGGATTATATCCAAAAGTTATAAAGAAGGAAAGGACCTATGTGCACGAATGTTTATGGCAGCCCTTTTGTAGTGCTAAAAACTGAAACTGAATGGATGTCCATGTTGGAATGTTGAATAAATTGTGGTATATGAAAATTATGCAATATTACTGTTCTGTGAAATGACCAACAGGATAATTTCAGAAAGGCCTGGAGGAACTTACATGAACTGATGCTGAGTGAAATGAGCAGGACCAGGAGATCATTATTACTTCAACCACAATACTATATGATGACCAGTTCTGATGGACCAGGCCATCCTCAGCAACGGATCAACAAATTATTTCTAATGGAGCAGTATGAACTGAACTAGCTATGCTCGAAAAAGAACTCTGAGATGACTAAAACATTACATTGAATTCCCAATCCTTATATTTATCACCTGCATTTTATTTCCTTCACAAGCTAATTGTACAATAATTCAAGTCTGATTCTTTTTGTACAGCAAAATAATTTTTAGTCATTATACTTATTATGTATCTAAGTTATATTTACTTTCAATATTTTAATTTCTCCTTTTAATTTTAAATTTACAATTTGATATTTGATTGGGTTTTAATTTGGTCTTTTTAGTTTTTTTATTTGCAACCAATTCATTAATCTTTTCTTTCACTGTTTTATTCAAGTAAGCCTCTAAGGATATAAAATTCCTCTTATTACCGCTTTGGCTGCATCCCACAAATTTTGGTTGATGTTCATCATTGTCATTATCTTAGTGAAATTATTAATTGTATCTATAATTTGCTGCTTCACAATCATTCTTTAAGATGAGATTGTTTAGTTTCCAATTACTTTTGGTCTATTTCCCTAACTTTTGTTGAATGTAGTTTTTATTGCATCATGATCTGAAAAGAAAGCATTTCTTTCTGCTTTCTTGCATTTAATTTAAGGTCTTTATTGTCTAATATATGGTCAATTTTTGAATGGTTCCATGAACTGCTGAGAAGAAATATTCTCTTCTATTCATTCAATTTTCTCCAAAGATCCAAATACCTAATTTTTCTAATATTATATTTACTTCTTTAATTTCTTTCTTATTTGTTTTGTGGTTTGATTTGTCTAATTCTGAGGTGCAAGGTTGAGATCTCCTACTATTACAGTTTTGTTGTCTATTTCTTCTTGCAACTCTTCTTCTCCTTTAGGAAGTTGATGCCATACCATTGGTGCATATATGTTTAATATTGATATTGCTTCGTTGTTTATGACCCTTTAGCAGGATGGTTACCTTCCTTATCTCTTTTAATTAGATCAATTTTACTTTTTGTATCTGAGATAAGGATGGCTACCCCTTTTTGACTTCACCTGAAGCATAATAGATTTTGCTCCAGCCTTTTACTTTTACCTATATGCATCCCCTCTTTAAATGTTTTCTTGTAAACAACCAATTGTAGGGTTCTGACTTTTGATCAGTCTGCTATCTGCCTCCTCTTTAGGAGTTCATCCCTTTACATTTAGTTAGAATTACTAAATCTTTTCCTGCCATCCTAATAACCCCAGATTGTGCTTTACATTCTTGCCTCCCAACCCTCTCCCCTTTTAAACTATGCCCTCTTGTATCCACGATACTTATCCTCTTTATAATCCCTCCTCCCCCCTTTGAGTCTTTACCCTTCCTTCCCTTATTCTCTTTTTTTTCCCTTTTCCTCTCCCTTTTTAATAGGTGAGAGAATTTCTCTAAAACAAATGTCAATTATTTTTCTTTGAGGCCAACTCTGATGGAGTAAGATTAACATGTTCCTCCCCTCTAAATTCCCTCAGATATGATAAGTTTCTTAGCCTCTTTGTGGGATGGTTCCCTCTTTTTATCCCTCCTTCCACCTTATTCTGCCATCATCCCTTTTCCATCTCTTCCTTTTTATGTTATAATTACAATCAATTATACATGTATTCTATTTGTATACCACAACGAAATACAATTCTCAGAGTTATTTTCCTTTTCTGCATCTCTTGAGTTCTATTTTGGAATCAAATTTTGTTTAGTTCTGGTTTTTCTTCAGAAACAAATGGAATTCATTTGTTTCATTAAATGTCCATCTTCTTCCCTGGAAGAAAATGCTCACTTAGCTGGGTAGTTTATTCTTGGCTGCATCTCAAGTTCTTGTGCCTTTCGGAATATCATATTCAGGCCTTCTTTCCTTTAATGTAGAACCAGATCTTGGGTGATCCTATTGTGCACTCGGTATTTAAATGGTTTTTTGGCTGCTTGTAAAATTTTTCTTAATCTTATAGTTCTGAAATTTTGCCAATATTCCTTGGGTTTTATTTTGGGTTTCTTTCAGAAGGTGTTCGATGAATTCTTTCAATGCCTATTTTACCTTCGATTCTATTACATCTGGGCAGTTCTCTTGATGATTTCTTGTAAAATAGTATCTAGGCCTTTTTTTTCATCATAGTTTTCAGAAAGTCCAATAATCCTCAGATTATCTCTCCTGGTCTATTTTTCAAGTCTGTCGTTTTGCAAGTAGATAATTCGTGGTTTTCCAGTTTGTCATTTTTTTGTTTTGCTTGACTGATTCTTGCTGTCTCAATGGAATATTAGTTTCAATTGTTCAGTTCTAATTTTAAAATTATTTTCTTCAATAGCTTTTTACTTCTTTCTGTATATGTCCAATTGAGTTTTTGAATGTATTGTTTTGGTCTGTGGAATTTTTTCCATTTCACTAATTTTTTTTTTAGTAATTATTTTTTTTTCAATTCACAGATCCTACTTTCTTGCGAGTTCTTTATTTTTCCAATTCACCAATTTTGTTTCCCTGCACTTCCTGAGAATTTTTTAACTTTTCCAATTCGTATTTCAGGAAGTTGTTTCTCTCTTGTAAGGCTTCTCTTTCCTTTCCCCATTTATCTTCTAACTCTCTTTTGAGACTTTTAATGGCCTCTTCTATAGAGATTATGTAAGGAGGACAGTCTGATGCATTTTTGCTGTTTGAGGTCTCTTCACGTTTGCTGACTTGCTCTTTTTCTGCATAGAAGCTGTCGATTGTTCTTTTCATCTTTTTATTCATGTTTTAAAGCCTTTAGGGTAGGTCTCCTAGGCAAGGGGGTTACCAGCTTCCTCTGCAGAATAGGGAGAGATGTAAACCGATTTCCGGCTCCAAGGTATGGGAGTGCTCTGTGTGAGAGTTTTCCCTTCCCCCAACAGGAGGTGGATTCAGCACTGGCAGAGCTATCAAACTGCTTAGTAGGGCTGAGTGGATTATCGATTTCCCTAGGCTAGAGACTAAGTGGTGAAAGTGTCACCGCCCAGGCCGGAGCCTCTTGTGGGACTGTGAGTATTAGCAGCTGAGTGCAGAACGCAGACAGCCACAAACTCTGCCCAGAGTCTCTGCCTGATGCAAATCGGCCCTGGAAAAGCTCTATGGCCCCAAGCCGAGCTCCCCCCTGCACAGATTGGAGGCTAACCCCGGGCTGCGTCCTCCTGACGTGCAGAATCACAACTGCCCCAAGGAAAAGCCCCTTACTGCGGGTTGGGGCTGCGCGCTTGTGATGAGATCTGTGCCTTCACCCTCGGTTTGAGACTTTCCTCGGAACCTAATTTCTCTCCCCTTCTGTGCCGATCTCCCCCCTGGCCCCGGAACCAACCTTTTTTTGGCGAGACTGCAGATTTTTTTCGGCTGGTGAGTTGTTCTACTTCTTATCTTTACGAATTGTAGCAGTCAAGACTATTTTTGAGGCTCGATATAATATTGATAAAGAGGGTAAGAGAAGAGCTTAGAAAGACGCGTGTGTCTTCTCTGCCATCTTGGCTCCGCCCCGAATGATTATATTTTAGAAGAGAATATTACAGTCTTCTGAGTCTGTCTCCAAGCCTCTCTCTAGCTGAGTTTATTCCAGTTTATATGCAGTATTCTGAGTATAAGCCAATCATTATATCACTAGGGAACCATTATTTGTTGTAATGTTAATTCAATCATACTGAACTAGAGAATTATTAAACACCATGCTAAACTGGATAACCATTGTTTTATCAATTCCACTGACTTAACAACTTGTAAGAATCCTTGCTTCAAGTACAGAGTTCTGGCCAATAACATATAGTGGTATCTCAGAGTTGTCTTATTTTGCATTTCTCTGATCAATAATGATTTAAAACACTTTTTCATATAGGTAGAAATACTTTTAATTTCATCATCTTTAAATTGTCTGGTCATAGCTTTTGACCATTTACCAATTGGAGAATTGATTTCTTATAAATTTGAGTTAATTCTCTATATATTTTGGAAATTAAGCTTTTATCAGAAGCTTTAACTGAAAAGATGTTTTCTCATTTTATTGATTCCCTTTCTACTCTTGTCTGCATTAGTTTTGTTTGTACAAAATCTTTTTAATTTGATATAATTGAAATTTTCTATTTTGTGATCAATAATTATCTCTAATTCTTCTTTGGTCACAAATTCCTTCCTCTTCTACAGGTCTGAGAGGTATACTATCCTATGTTCTTCTAATTTATTCCTAGATCATGAAGTCATTTTGATCTTATCTTGAGGTACAGTGTTAAGTGTGGGTCAATGCCTAGTTTCTGCCATACTAATTTCCAATTTTCCCAGACTGATCCCAAATAGTGAATTCTTATCAAAAGCAGGGGTCTTTGAGTTTGTCAAAAACTCTATTGTTATAGTTATTGACTATTTTGTCCTGTGAAGCTAACCTATTCAACTCAACAACTAGTCTATTTCTTAGTCAATACCAAATGGCTTTGGTGACCACTGCTTTATAATATAGTTTTAGATCAGGTACAGTTAAGCCACCTTCATTTGATTTTTTTTTCATTAGTTCCCTTGAAATTCTTGAGCTTTTGGTTGTCCAGATGAATTTTGTTGTTACTTTTTCTAGGTCAATAAAATAGTTTCTTGGAAGTGTGATTGGTATAGAACTAAATGAATAGATTAGAGTAGGTAGTATTGTCATCTTTATTACATTTGCTTGACTTATTCAAATGCACTTAATATTTTTCCAGTTGTTTAAATCTGACTTTATTTGTATGAGAAGTGTTTTGTAGATTTGCTCATATAGTTCCTGACTTTCCTTTGGCAGATAGATTCCCTGATATTTTATACTATCGACAGTTATTTTAAACAGAATTTTTCTTTGTACCTCTTGCTGTTGGATTTTGTTAGTGATGTATAAAAATGCTGATGATTTATGTGGATTTATTTTGTATCTTGCAACTTTGCTAAAGTTGTGGATTATTTCCAATAGCTTTTTAGTAGAATCTCTGGGGTTCTTTAAGTGTACCATCATATATGCAAAGAGTGATAATTTGGTTTCCTTCATACCTACTCTAATTCCTTTAATCTCTTTCTGAACTCTTATTGCTGAAGCTAGCATTTGTAATACAATGTTCAATAGTAATAATGATAGGGGGCAATCTTGTTTCACTCCTCATTTTATTGGGAAAGGGTCCAGTTTATCACCATTAAATAGGAACCTTACTGACTGTTTTAAATAAATGCTACTATTTTAAAGAAAAGTCCATTTAATCCTATACTCTCTACTGTCTTTTAATAGTAATGGGTGTTGAATATTATCAAATACTTTTTCTGCATCTATTGAAATCATCATTTATTTTGTTAATTTGGTTATTGATATAGTCAATTATGTTAATAGTTTTCCTAATATTGAATCAGCTTTGCATTCCTGATATAAATTCCATTTGGTCATGGTATATTATCCTGGAGGTGTTTATCTGTAATCTTTTAGCTCATATTTTATTTAAGATTTTTGCATTGATGTTCATTAGGAACATTGGTCTATAATTTTCTTTCCCTGTTTTTTGTCTTACCTAGCTTAGGTACAAGTACCATGCCTGTGTCATAAAAGGAATTTGATAGGACTCTTTCATTCCCTATTTTTTTTTCAAATAGTTTATATAGCATTGGAGTTAATTGTTCTCTAAATGTATGATGGAATTCACATGTAAATGCATTTGGCCCTGAGGATTATTTTTAGGGAGTTGATTAATAGTTTGTTGTATTTCTTTTTCTAAAATGGGACTATTTAAGCAATTTACTTCTTCTTCTGTTAATCTGGGCAACCTATGTTTTTGAAGGTATTAATCCATTTCATTTAAATTATCAAATTTATTGGTGTAAAGTTGCACAATGTGACTCCTAATTATTGCTCTAATTTCCTCTTCATTAGTGGAAATTTCTCCCTTTTTATTTTTAAGACTAACGATTTGTTTTTCTGCTTTCCTTTTTCTAATCAAATTCACCAAGGGTTTATCTATTTTGTTTGTTTTTCATAGAACCAATTCAATTTTATTCATTAATTCAATAGCCTTTTTTTTTACTTTCAATTTTATTAATCTCCCCTTTTACTTTTAGAATTTCAATTTTAGTGTTTGATCGGGGGGTTTTAATTTGTTCTTTTTCTAGCTTTTTTAGTTGCAACCCTACTTCATTGACTTTCTCTTTCTCTATTTTATGCAAGTAGGTCTCTAGAGATATAAAATTTCCCTTTATTACTGCTTTGGCTGCATCCCACACATTTTGGTATGTCATCTCATTATTGTCATTCTCTTTGGTGAAATTAGTAATTATGTCTATGATTTGCTGTTTCACCCATTCATTCTTTAGGATGAGATCATTTAGTTTCCAATTATTTTTTAGTCTATTTCCCCCTGGCTTTTTATTGAATGTAATTTTTATTTCATCATGATCTGAAAAGGATGCTTTACTATTTCTGCCTTTCTGCATTTGAATTTGAGGTCTTTATATCCTAGTATATGGGCAATTTTTGTATAGGTTCCATGAAGTGTCAAGAAGAAAATGTACTCCTTTTTGTCTCCATTTAATTTTCTCCAAAAATCTATCTTACCTAATTTTTCTAGCATTCTATTTACTTCTTTAACTTCTTTCTTATTTATTTTGTGGTTTGATTCATCTAGTTTGAGAGTACAAGGTTGAGATCTCCCACTATTATAGTTTTGCTGTCTATTTTTTCTTGCAGCTCTCAACTTCTTTTTTAGGAATTTAGATGCTATACCACTTGGTGCATATATGTTTACTATTGATATTGCTTCATTATCTATGCTGCTCTTTAGCAAGATATAGTGCCCTTTCATATCTATTTTAATTAGATCAAATTTTGCTTTTGTTTGATCTGAAATCAGGATGGCTATCCCTGCTTTTTTGACTTCACCTGTAGCATAGTAAATTCTCTTCCAGCCTTTTAACTTTACTCTGTATGTATTGCTTTGCTTTAAATGTGTTTCCTCTAAACAACATAGTGTACGATTCTGTCTTTTAATCAACTGATATCTGTCTCTACTTTATGGGGCAGTTTACCCCATCCACAATTATGGTTAAATGTGTTCATTTGTCTCTGCTCAATTGTCTAGGGGTCTCTGGGAATCTTGGGTTCAGTTGAGAAGTGCAGGAGGACAGGCCAGCCATGGTGCTGATGAAGATGGAATGAATCTCTCTGCCTCCAGTCCTTTGTCTTCTCTGGCCTCTCAATCTGGGTGAGTTTGTCCAAGTTTATATGCTCTCTGAATTTTGTAGAACTATATTAAGTACTAAGTACATGTACTGAACTAGAGAACTATTAAGCATCATGCTAAACAACCATTGTCTCATCAATTCCATTTTTTTAGTAACTTGTAAGAAACCTTGTTTAAATTTCAGAGTTCTGGCCCATAACATCTTCCACTTTATTTTGCTTTAGAACAAAAGTGGTCATGCCCTCCCTGACTTCTGAAGGAGGTGAGAACCCTGAAAAGGAGGTTATCATACCTTCCCTGACATCTCAGGAAGGGAGATGAAAACACCAAAGGAAAATGGGAAATCAAACCAGATTAGCAGGTTTCTGAAGGCTCTCACTTGAAACAGGTATACATGATATCAACACGGGAGGTATTACACATAATTACATAAGCTCATAGTAATATAACACAGGCTAGTAGTGATGTAACAAATAACATAAATCAACATGAGGAATTATACATGTCCATAAGTCCTAGAAATAGTCCAAAACCAGTCTAATGTCCATTACTTCATATGTGTAGGGAATCCAATTAGTCCTGAAAGTTTTCAAGTCCTGCAATTGTCTCATCATGTGTTCCAGAATCCAATGATTGCTGCAGATTATGAAGTCCTGCTCAGTCTTATCATGTCTTAGAGAATCCAATGATTCCTGCAGATTTTGAAGTTCTGCAACAGTTTTATCAACAATTTTTTATCTCAGTGAATCCAATGATTCCTGCTGGTTTTGAAGCTCTGTAACAATTTTATCAATTATTTTTATCTCAGGGAATCCAATGATTCCTGAGTGTTTTGAAGTTCTGTAATAGTCTCAGTATCAGTCATGCTCTTTCAGTGTCAGCTTTTTTTAGATCTTCTCCTCTGTTTTGAGGTTTTTCTTTGTTTCTGTCTCTCTCCAGGTGCTCACTGGCACCCATCTGATTTCTTCTCCATCTGTAGAAATACAAGCAAACCCTTTCTCCCAGGCAGTTAACCTATCTAGTCCCTTCTATTTACCAATTTTTAGATCTCTTTATCACCTGGCAATTACATTGGAACTGCTTGCAGTGGACACTGCCCTTTTGTTGGATTAAAAAGTCTATATTCTCTCCAAGTAATCCTTTTCTCCCATCTGATTGCTTTTTGGCTGATTGATCTTGTAATCCCTTTCTGCCATCTGATTGCCTTTTGGTTTATTGATCATATCAGAGTCCTAAACTTTTAAAAATTCTCTGGGTATATCCTGAGCTGCCATTATGCCCCACCTTTTTTTTTTTTGTTGTTTAAGATCTTGGAGCTGGGCCCTGCCTCTCATTTCCCTGGGTCAATCTACATTCTGAGGCCCAGTGGAAACCTTGGTTGCATTTTGGACATAGGATTTTGGGCCTTATTTTCAGATGCCCTATTTTTACACATTGAAAGCATTAGTGAGTTTCTCTGGAAATCCCTTGCCAAGAGGAACGTTCTCTTCCCATATTTTGCATTATAGCCTGGGTATAATAAGCATTTGGGCCCACTGTGGCACACCGTCTTATGATCTTCTCTAAAGGAGCATCTTTGTGTACTCCCCATATAATTCTTATACAAACCTTATTAGCATTTTCCTTAGCCAGTTGTCTTATAATTCTTGTAGCTGTATTTTCTCCAATGGTTCTTGTGACAGCTGTTTGCAAACATCCCACAAAATCAGCAAAATGTTCATTGGGACCTAGCTCTATTTTCATAAAGGCTTCACCTCCATCTTTTCCTGGGAGGGAACCCCATGCTTTATTTGCAGTAGCAGCATTTTGTTCATATGCTGCTATGGGGTAATTATTCTGTGCTAAATTGTCTGCATAATGACCTTTACCTTCTGGTTGGTCAAAGGTGATTTGTATGTTAACTCCAGTTTGCTTATTGTGTTGGACTTGTATCCTGCAAAGTTCACTTTATTCCAAAATCCACAACAGATTTTGTCCAGTTTTTAAACATGTCCTTGTTATGGATATCCAATCATTATGGGTTAAAATTTCATAAGCCAAATTCTCTAGTAACATCTTAACATAAAACGATGTAGCCCCGTAAAGATTGCAACACTTTTTTAAATCTTTAACTTTTTTCCAGATGAAAAGGAGTGTACTTTCTCAAGGTCTTCAATCACAGGGTATGCACTTATTTATTTATTTTTATTTTTTATTTATTTATTTTATTATAGTTTTTTATTTACAAGATATATGCATGGGTAATATTTCAGCATTGACAATTGCAAAACCTTTTGTTCCAACTTTTGCCCTCCTTCCCCCCACCCCTTCTCCCAGATGGCAGGTTCAACAATACATGTTAAATATGTTGAAGTATAAGTTAAATACAATATATGTATACATGTCCAAACAGTTATTTTGCTGTACAAAAACAATTGGACTTTGAAATAGTGTACAATTAACCTGTGAAGGAGATCAAAAATGTATGTGGACAAAAATAGAGGGATTGGGAATTCTATGTAGTGGTTCATAGTCATCTCCCAGGGGGCGGAGCCAAGATGGCGGAGAAGGCACAAGCTACTTTCTAAGCTCTTCTCTTACCCTCTCTATCAATATTATATGGAGCCTCAAAAATAGTCTTGACTGCTACAATTCGTAAAGATAAGAAGTAGAACAACTCACCAGCCAAGAAAATCTGCAGTCTCGCCAAAAAAGGTTGGTTCTGGGGCCAGGGGGGAGATCAGCGCAGACAGGGAGAGAAATTAGGTTCCGAGGAGAGTCTCAAACCGAAAGTGAAAGCACAGATCTCAGCACAAGCCCGCAGCCCCAACCCACAGTACTGTGCTTTTCCTTGGGACAGTTGTAATCCTGCACGGCAGGAGGACACAGCCCGGGTTAGCCTCCAATCTGCGCAGTGGGGGGCTCGGTTTGGGGCCATAGAGCTTTCCCAGGGCCGATTTGCATCAGAGATGCTGGGGCAGAGTTTGGGGCGGTCTGCTGTCATCTGCTAATACTCAGTCCCACAAGAGGCTCTGGCCTGGGGCAGTGACACTTTCACCCCTTAGTCTCTAGCCAAGGGCAATCGCTAACCCACACAGCCCTACTGGGCACTTCGATAGCTCAGCCAGTGCTGAATCTACTTCCTGTTGGGGGAAGGGAAAACTCTCACTCAGAGCACTCCCATACCTCAGAGCCAGAAATAGGTTTACATCTCTCCCTGTTCTGCAGAGGAAGCTGGTAACCCCCTTGCCTAGGAGACATACCCTAAAGGCTTTAAAACATGAATAAAAAGATGAAAAGAACGATCGACAGCTTCTATGCAGAAAAAGAGCAGGTCAGCAAACCTGAAGAGACCTCAAACAGCAAAAATGCATCAGACTGTCCTCCTTTACATGATGCTCTCATAGAAGAGACCATTAAAAGTCTCAAAAGAGAGTTAGAAGATAAATGGGGAAAGGAAAGAGAAGCCTTACAAGAGAGCAACAACTTCCTGAAATACGAATTGGAAAAGTTAAAAAATTCCCAGGAAGTGCAGGGAAACAAAATTGGTGAATTGGAAAAAATAAAGAATTCACTAGAAAGTAGGATGTGCGAATTGGAAAAGACAAAGAACTCGCAAGAAAGTAGGATCTGTGAATTGGAAAAAGAAAATAATTCACTAAAAAAAAAAAAAAAAAAATTAGTGAAATGGAAAAAAATCCACAGACCAAAACAATACATTTAAAAACTCAATTGGACAGATACAGAAAGAAGTAAAAAAAGCTAATGAAGAAAATAATTCTTTAAAAATTAGAACTGAACAAATAGAAACTAATGATTCATTGAGACAGCAAGAATCAGTCAAGCAAAACCTGAAGCACTAGTTTAGTCCTTTACAAAGTTTCTTTGTCTATTTTTGTATTCACCCTAATTTTTGGTTCAGGGAGACTTTTCCACTGAAATCAAGATTGTGTCAGCCCCATCTGTTTTTTTTTTTTGTTGTTGTTGTTGTTGTTGTTGTTTGAGGCTTGGTTTCAGTGGAGGATGTGGAGGAGAACAGGCCAGCCATGGTGCTGATGAAGATAGAATGAATATCTCTACCTCCAGTTCTCTTGTCTTCTCTGGCCTCCCAATCTGGCTGAGTTTGTCCTAGCTTATATGCTCTTTTATTATAGGTGTGAATCTAGCAGAACTATATTAAGTACTAAGTACATGTACTAAACTAGAGAACTAATAAGTACCATGCTAAATAACCATTGTCTTTATCAATTCCACTGAATTAGCACCTTGTAAGAATCTTTGTTTCAAATTCAGAGTTCTGGCCCATAACAGATAAAATTACTAATTCTGTATTTCTTGCCATGTTGTTAATCGTAGATTAGGCTTTTCTCTTTCCTTTTCCCCTTACTCCCCTCCACAGTATTAAATTTATGAGCACTACAAACTCACATAGCCCTCCTCCTTTAGAGTCCCTCCTCTTTTCTTAAACCTTTCACTTTCAATTTCTTTATTCTCTTCTATTCTATCCCTACTTTTTTCACTTTCTCCTTCAACTTTTCAATGAAGTGGTAGTAATTTCTCTTTAAACTGAATATGTCTAATATTTTCTCTTTGAGCCAATCTCTGATGAGAGTAAGAGTTGTGCTGTGATCATCTCCTTTCCTTTTTTCCCTCAGATATAATAGGTTTTCTTTGCCTCTTCATGAGATATGGTACCTCCACTTTTCCCTTTTTTCTGGTATAATTTTCTTTTCACCTCTAGATCCTTTTTTATGTTATAACAGTAAACAAAATTATTAATGTACTCTTTATGTATACTCATAACAGAAATACAATTTTTAAGACTTCTTTTTAACCTTTTTATGCTTCTCTTGAGTCCTATATTTTGAGGTCAAACTTTTTGTTTAGCTTTGGCTTTTTCATCAGAAATAAATGGAATTCACCTATTTCATTGAATGTCCATCTTCTTCCCTGGAAGAAAAAGCTCAGTTTGGAAGAATAAGTTATTCTTGGCTGCATACTAAATTCCTTTACCTTTTAGAATATAAGATTCCAGGCCCTTTGATACTTTAATATGGAAGCTGCTAAATCCTGAGTGATCCTTATTGTGATATCTTGGTATTTGAATTGTTTTTTTTTTTTTTTTTTCTGGCTGCTTGTAGTATTTTTTCCTTGGTCTGATTGTTATGGAATTTAGCCACAATATTTTTTGGAGTTTTAATTTGGGAATCTCTTTCTCTAGGTGATCAATGAATTCTTTCAATGTCTATTTTACCTTCTGTCTTTATGACATCTGGGCAGTTCTCCTTAATGATTTCCTGAAAAATAGTGCCTAGGCTCCTTTTTTCATCATGTATTTCAGGGAGTCCAATAATGCTTAGACTGTCTCTCTTAGATCTATTTTTCCAGGTTGGTTGTTTTCCCCATTAGGTATTTTACATTTTTTCCTATTTTTTCTTTTTTTGTTGTTGTTTTGCTTGACTGATTCTTATTGTATTGTTGTATCATTCATTTCCATTTGTTTAATTCTGAATTTTAGTGTTATTTTCTTATTTACTTTTTTTCACTTCTTTTTATATTTGTGCAATTGAATTTTTGAATGAGTTATTTTGCTCATTGGATTTTTTTCCATTTCACAAATTCTGTTTTTTAAGAAGTTATTTTCTGTTTCCATTTCACAAATTTTGTTTTTTAAGAAATTATTTTCTTTTTCTATTCCACAAATTCTGTTTTTCTCAAAGTTGCTTTCTTTTTCCAGTTTATTAAATCTTTTAATGAGTTATGCTTTTTCCATTTCATTATGTCTATTTTGCATTGTGTTTTCCAAACTCTCTTGAAAACTTTCCTTTCCTTTCCCCATTTTTCTTCTAGTTCTCTTTTAAGATCCTTTTAAAGTTTTTCTAGGAGAGCTTTGTGTGATGGGGGCCAGGTTATTTCACCTTTTGGACCTTCATCTGGAAACAATCTACCTGTAGTCTCCTCAGGGTTTGAAATCTGTTCTTCTCTTTAACTATAAAAGCTGTCAATTATTAGAGTCCTCTTTACTTTTTTTAATTTTTTAAAGTTAAGGTCTTCCTTTAGGACTAGAGAAGTTTTCAAAGCAACCACAGTTGTGCTGGGTCAGTGGTGATTCACTCCTGGTATTGGCTTTTCTATGTGCAGTCAGCAATGCCTTGGGGTTTTGTGCTGTCTGCCCTGGTGTTTGTGATTATAGTCTGCTCAGCCACCCTAAGACTACACTGCTTCAGCATTCTGAGCTGTTTGTGCTGGCTTTTGTGGTCCACTGCCCTGACCTTGCTGTCTCTCTCCCACTTCCAATTGAAACAGGTGTTCTCTGTTCTGCTTCCTCCTTCAAACTCTCTGCCTCATGGAAGTCATAGCACCACAATGAGACTACTCTGTGTCAGGGCCCTGCTCTGTCTGTGCTACTGGCATTTGTGACTGCCTCTTTCCCATTTCTTATTGAAACAGATCTTTTTTGGTCTATTTCCTCCCATCAATTCTATGCCTCTGGACACTGAGCTATCTGCACTGGTGTTTGTACTGGTTGCCCTGGCTGCCTTCCTCTCATTTCCAATTGAAACAGACCTTTTTTTTGGCAATATTTGAAATTATCTTCTACTGATAATTTGTTGCACTCCCAATATTTGTGGGTTCTTCCTGTCCAGAGCTAATTCAGAGACTGAATTTCATAATTATTGTGAGAGTTGTAAAGAAGGTGATAGAGAAGTGTCATCTCCTCCTTGGCTATGTTGACACATAGAGTGTCATCTCTGCCATCTTGGCTCCTCCCCCTGAATTCCAATTTAATTTATTTCTAATGAAAAGACCAGAGCTCAACAAAAAATTTGACCTAAAAATATAGAACTAAAGAAGACCATTAAAAAAAAAGTAAAAAGAAAAGAACTCTTGAGAACTATATCTTTGTTATCAGTATAGAGAAAGATACCATTATAATTTGATTTTACTGTGATAATATAAAAAAATCTAGAGGTGGAAAGGGGATTGTACTGGAACAAAAGGGGAAAGTGGAGGTAAAATGAGATGGATTACATATCATGAAGAGGTAAAGAAAACCTATTATAATTGAAGGAAAGAATGGAGGTGTTGAATATTGTGTGAATCTTACTCTTATTAGATTTGGCTCAAAAAGAGTATATTAGACATATTTATTTTGTAACCTTTAAGGAGGTTGCAAGGGAAAAGGAAAAGGAAAGGCGGGGTGGTGGCTAATAGAATGGAAAAGAAAAAAAAGTAAGGAAATTATATAAGAAGGAGGAAGTGGATATAAAGAGGAAGAGCTACTTTGTGCTACTTGAGGCAAGTGGATCTCATAAAAAAATACTGGGGAGGAGGAAAATGGGAAAAGTAAAGAGAAAAAGCATAATCTGGGGCAAATAGCATAGCAGGAAATATAGAATTAGTCCTTTTAACTATGAATGTGATTATGGTGAACTCTCCCATAAAATGGAAGTGAATAACAGCAGACTGGATTAAAAGCAAAAACCCTACAATATGTTATTTACAAGAAACACATTTAAAGCCGAGTGATACATACAGAGTAAAAGTAAAAGGGTGGCACAGAATCTATTATGCTTCAGGCAAAGTAACAGAAAAGCATGGGTACCCATCATGATAAAAAATAGATATTATTAAAAGAGATAAGTAAGGAAAGTATATCTTGCTAAATGGCACATAGATAATGAAGAAATATTAATACTAAACACATATGCACCAAGTGGCATAGCATCTAAATTCCTAAAAGAGAAGTTAAGAGAGCTGAAAGACAAAAGAAATAGCAAAACTATAATAATAGGAGATCTCAACCTTGCTCTCTCAGAACTAGATAAATTAAACCACAAAATAAATAAGAAAGAATTTAAGGAGGTAAATGGAATACTAGAAAAATTAGATATGATAAATCTTTAGAAAAAATTGAATGGAGACAGAAAGTAGTACACTTTTTTCTCAGCGATTTATGGCAGCCATACAAAAAACTGATCATATATTAGGGCATAAATACCTCAAAATCAAATTCAGAAAAACATAAATATTAAATGCATTTTTTTCAGATCATGAGGCAATAAAAATTACATCAATAAAAGGCCAGGGGAAAATAGACCAAAAATCAATTGGAAACTAAATAATCTTATCCTAAAGAATGAATGAGTGATGAAGCAAATCATAGACACAATGAATAATCTCATCCAAGAGAATGACAATAATGAGACAACTTATCAGAATTTGTGGGATGCAGCCAAAGTGGTAATAAGGGAAAATTTAATGTCTCTAGGTGAGTATTTCAATTAAAGAGAGAAAGAGAAGATCAATGAATTGGGCTTGCAACTAAAAAACACTAGGAAAAAAACATAAATTAAAAATTTCCAATCAAAACCAAACTTGAATTTTTCAAAATAAAAGGGAAGATTAATAAAATTGAAATAAAACCCTACTTAATTAATAAATAAAACTACGTGTTGCTTTTATGAAAAACCAAAAAAAAATAAATAAAATTATAGTTAATTTCATTAGAAAAAGGAAAGAGAAAAATCAAACTGTTAACTTCAAAAATGAAAAGGGAAAACTTTCCACCAATGAAGAGGAAAATAGAGCAATAATTAGGAGTTATTTTGCCCAATGATTCAATAATAAATTTGGTAATCTAAGGAAATTGAAGAATACCTACAAAAATATAGATTACCCTGATTAACAGAAGAGGAAAGAAATTACTTAAATAGTCCCATTTTAGAAAAAGAAATAGAACAAGCTATTAATCAACTCCCTAAAAAAAAATCATGGCCAGATGGATTTGCATGTGTATTCTATGAAAAATTTAAAGAAAATTAACTGTAATATGATAACAACCCATTTGAAAAATTAGGGACAGAAGGACTCCTGACAAATTCCTTTTATGATACAGACATATATTGATAGCTAAACAAGGTAGAATGGAAAAAAGAAAGAAACATATAGATTAATTTCCCTAATGCATATAGATGCAAAAATCTTAAATGAAATATTAACAAAAAGATTACAGACAATCATTCCTAGAAAAATTATGAGCATAATTGACTATATGAATAACCAAAGGAACAAAAACCATATGATTATTGCAATAGATTCAGAAAAAGATTTTTGATAAATCCAACACCCATTTCTATTAAAACCACTGGAGAGTGTAGGAATAAATGGACTTTTCCTTAAAATAATCAGTAGCATTTATTTAAAACCAGCAGCAAGCATCATATGTAATGATGATAATTAGGTCCATTCCCAAAAAGATCAGGAGTGAAACAAGTTTGCCCACTATCATCATTACTATTCAATATTGTATTATACATTTTACTTTTGATAATAAGAAAAGAAAAAAGATATTAAGGGAATTAGAGTAGGTATGAAGAAACCAAATTATCTTTCTTTGCAGAATTCTTTTCAATAATGAGATGCTTCAGACCAGTTCCAATGGTCTTGTTATTAAAAGAGCCATCTACACCCAAAGAGAGGACTATGGGAACTGAGTGTAGTTCACAACATAGCATTTTCACTCTTTTTGTTGTTGTTTGCTTGCATTTTTAAAAATTTATTGTACAGCAAGTTAATTTTATCAATATGTATGCATTTATTGGATTTAACATATGTTTCTACCATGTTTTACATATATTGAACTATTTGCCATCTAGGGGAGGGAGGTGGGAAAAGGAGGGGAAAAATGAAACACAAGGTTTTGCAGGGGCTAATGTTGCAGAAGTATCCATGTATATCCTTTGAAAAATAAAAAAAAAAAGCTTTATTTTTTTTTAATTAAGGAATTAGAGTAGGTAATGAGGAAACCAAATTATCACTCTTTGCAGATAATATTGTGGTATACTTAGAGAATTCTATTGAATTTAATGCAATCTACTATCAGCAAAATTGCTGGAAACCAAATAAATCTACATAAATCATTAGCATTTTTATATATTACCAACAATGTCCAACAATGAGATATAAAGAGAAATTACATTGAAAATAACTATCAATAATATAAAATATTTAGGAGCCCATCTACCAAGGTAAAGTCGGAACTATATCAACTAAACTACCCAACATTGCTCACACAAATAAAGTCAGATCTAATCTATTGGAAAAATATCTAGTGTTCATGGGTATGCCAAGTGAATATATAAAAAAAGACAATGCTATCAAAATTAATCTACTAATTCAGTGCCATATTAATCAAACTCCTAAGAAATTATTTTACAGATTTGGAAAAAAATAATAAAGTTCATCTGGAAGAATAAAAGGTCAAGATTTTTTAGGGAATTAATGAAAAAAATGCTAATGAAGGTGGCCTAGCTGTGCCTGACTTAAAAGTATATTATAAAGCAGCAATGATCAAAACATCAAAACCATTTGGTACTGGCTAAGAAATAGAGTAGTCAACCAGTGGAATAGGTTAAGTTCATAGAATAAAATACTCAATGATTATTGTAATCTAGTGTTTGACAAATTCAAAGGCACCAGTTTTTGAGATAAGAACTCACTATTTGACAAAATCTGGTAGGAAAATTGGAAACTAGTGTGGCAGAAACTATGCATTGACCCACACCTAAACACTGTATACCAAGATAAAGTTGAAATGGGTTCATGATTTAAACATAGTGATGTTACGAGCAAATTAGAAGAGCATAGGATAATTTACTTCTCAGATCTGTGGAGAAGAAAGGAATTTGTGGCCAAAGAAGAACTTGAGTACATTATTGAAAACAAAATAATAATTTAGATTATATTAAGTTAAAAAGTTTTTGTTCAAAGAAAGCCAATACAGACAATATTAGAAGGGAAGCAATAAACTAGGAAAAGATTTTGACATTGAAGGGTTCTAATAAAGGCCTCCTTTCTAAATATATATATACTTGGCTCAAATTTATAAGAATTCAAGTCATTTTCCAATGGATAAATGGCCAAAATATATGAACAGATAATTTTGAGATAAAGAAATTAAAACCATTTCTAGTCATATGAAAAGGTATTCTCAATCACTGTTGATAAGAGAAATGAAAATTAAGACAACTCTGAGGTTCCACTCACTACACACCTCTCAGATTTTAGTATCTTTTCTTTTTTCTACCGCTATTGAGATTATTATATTTTTATTGTTATTGTTATGGTCATTATGCTAATAGTTTTCCTAACTTTGATCCAATCCTGCATTCTTGGTATAAATCCTACCAATTTGTATTATATGATTGCTGTGATATATTGTAATATTCTTTCATTATTTTATTTAACATTTTTACATCAATATTCATTAGGGAAACTGGTATATAGTTTCCTTTCTCTGTTTTTACTCTTCCTGCTTTAGGCATTTGTGACATATACTAAAGCTAATGATTTATATGAATTTACTAGGCATACTGTTATTTTTGCAAAAATTAATAATTTTTTCAATGAATTTTTAGGTGAGTCCTTGGAATTTTCTGATTAAATCATCATATCATGTATAAAAATAGATATTTAATCCCTATTCTTCATTCCCTGCTCTCACGTATTCTACTTTTTATCTTTCTCTTATTGCTATTGCTAGGCTTTCTAATGCAAAAGTTCTTAACTTTTTTTCATATAATACACCCTTTTTGGCAATCTAGTTAAAACAATCAAAACCTTTTGAAAATAATGTTATTAAATATAGAAGATAAATACATAGGATTAAAAAAATGTTGAAACATACTTATCTATCTTTCATCTCTTTCTGTATAGCTATGTATCTATTTATGTGTGTATACAAGTAGGGGGGTATGTAATGATATATATCCTCATACATGTATATATACATATATGTTATTCAAAAAGTTAGTTATTCATCTTTCATCTCTTTTTGCATAGCTATGTATCTATTTATGTGTGTATACAAGTAGGGGGGTATGTAATGATATATATCCTCATATATGTATATATACATATATGTTATTCAAAAAGTTAGTTATCTCAAAAGTTATCAACTTATAAATATAGAAGATAAATACATAGGATTAAAAAAATGTTGAAACATACTTATCTATCTTTCATCTCTTTCTGTATAAGCTATGTATCTATTTATGTGTGTATACAAGTAGGGGGGTATGTAATGATATATATCCTCATATATGTATATATACATATATGTTATTCAAAAAGTTAGTTATTCAATTTATAATTGCATGTTTGCATGTATGTATGTAGCATATGTGCAATATAAGCACATGTATATACACACATCATAGTCATTTATATATATTACTATTGATCTCATTTATATATTAACATGTATTTCTATAAGATATGTAAATATACATAAATACTCTGCATATGTGTGTATGCTTAACTTAGAACTAGTACAATATGAGTTCAATCTGTCCTATAAACTCATAATAATTGTTAGCTGGTAACTTAAGCAAGTCACGGAATCTCCTTTATTTTCCCCATATATAAAATGGACATGATAATATCTACTTTGTTGTAAGCTTCAATTAATGTGCAAAGTGCTTAATACAGTGACTGGCACACACAAAGTACTTAATAAATACTTTCTTCTCATCCATTCACATACATACACAAACAAACACACACATATATATTTACATATATATGTATACACACATATATACATTTATGCATGTGTATTCAGGATTCACACAACTAATTGTCAAGTATTTTATTGACTATGCAATCTTATCTTTCAGCATCGTTTTAAGATATCAACTTTCTATTACACCTGCTTCAATTATTTTGATATGTGAACAAATTATAATGTAAGTACCTTTGTTCTTTAAAGGAAATTTTTTTAACTCATACTTTCATTGCTTATTGTAGTACTTAGTAGGTACTTAATAAGCTCTTGACTAGACAAATAATTCCATTATTTAAATGGTTATGCTCCAACAGACTACTGTTATTAGATATATTCCTGAATCATACTGACTTTCTATACATATTTCATTGTAAGTAAGAATAAAGGGATGATTGGCACGAAGGGAAAAGAGTTGGGAATGTGAGATCAGGAGCAGTAGAATGAAGATGAATGAAATTGGAATAAAAGAAGAGTACATTTAGGACCTACATGTGCAAAAATGTTTGCAGCAGCAAAAATGTTACATCTTTGTGTAGTATCAAGAAACTGGAAAATGAGTGCATGCCCACCAGTTGAAGAATAGCTGAATAAGTTATATAATATGAATGTTATGGAATATTTTTATAAGAAACAATTGGCAGGATGATTTCAGAAAGGCCTGAAGAAACTTAAATGAATTTATGCTAAGCGAGGTAGAACCAAGAGAACATTGTACACAGAACCAAGATTGTACACTGATCAATTCTGATGGATGTGGCTCTTTTCAACAATGAGGTGTTTCAGATAAATCCCAATAATATATTGTATCTATAGCTATATAGATGTAGATATACTGTATATATAATTCCAATTAATTATATTAATATTTTGCTATTTTACATACTCATTCTTGTGATACAGGTACAAATTTTAAAATAATTTTTAATACGCAAAAGAGAAACCAAGACTTTAAAAAAGAATACAAATAATATCTTCCACTTACCTGAGGATTTAAAACATACAAAGGAAAAAATTGAGAATTTTCATGGTAAAAAAAACAAACATATGAACAAGTGTCATTCAACAAAAAAGAACCCTCAATTTGAAAAAGAAATCATAGAAGTTCTTGTCCCACTAGAATGAAGAGAACAAAGAAAATACAAAAATAAAAGAAAATTAAGATACACATTAAAATATTATATGTTATAATTTGGGGCCTGATAACCAAAAAATACCTTAAATAAAAATTAAACATTTTATGAATTATCTCATTAGGAGAATTAATAAAAAATTAATGATGTGCATTAAGCAGAATACCCATATTTCCAACAAAGAGTAGATAAATATATAAGTTCATATATTAAGTAAAGAATTTTAAGTATAATGTTTCTACAATTATTTTATTCATCCTTTAATATCAAAAATTTAGTTTAGGTTTGGGCTTTGCTAATGTGTTTTACTTTATTAAAACTGAATACTAATTTCTTCATATTTTCCTTTTTATTGCAAAAAAATAATTGTTTGCATTTCATTGTATATAAAAAAAGAATGGGATTAAGTGATAAAATAATTGGGAACAAGGAACACAAAGTGATTAAAAATCTTGGGAGCTCTTTTTCAGTTAGAAAGGATTGAACTATACAATGGAAAGAGCACTTAATTTGGAAATCAGGAAACCTGAATTGAAATACTGGCTTTGCCACTTTTTACATTTGTGACCCTCGTTGAGTTTTGTTATCATGTGTGCTCTAGATTCCTTATCTACAAAATGATTGGGTTAAACAAAATGATTTCTAGGATCCATTTTTGTTCATTCTTCTCCCCTCAAGAGAAAAATTCCCCCCTTTGATCTTTCACTATTACACTTAAACATAATTCAAATAATCATGCTGGAAATATCAAATTAAAACAGTTTTCTCTGTTCTACACAGGAGGGAGATCATATCTATTTTTTATGACAGTAACAAGATATTCTCTTCATGGGTCATCTGCTTCCATTATTATCCAAGTATCTCATGATAATTTAAAATTTATTTAGGATTAAACATATCTAATTTTCCTTTGAATTAATTTTGTTTAATTTACTTTGGGTTTGAGGAGGAATTTTAGATCTTTTGTAACTGAAATTGTTGGAGTTACATAAAAATTTCCAACATAACATACATAAAATGAAAAGGTAGCATTACTTACAGTGAAGAAGACATTAGAAACATTGGCATTAAATACAGAGGTAAAGTGAGGATACTCCTTTCAATCACTATTATCTGATACAGGTGCATAAGTGATCACTGACAATAATACAAGATATAGACGTTAAAGCAAAAAAATTTCATATGGGAAATGAATATCATTATTTGAAAATGGTGTACTCATAAACTAAAAAAAATCTTGGAGAATCAACAAATTAATTCAGTCAATTAATAGCTTGGTTAAAGTGGCACAATACAAATTAAAATTAGAAAATTAGAAAAAAAAAACATGAGTAGTTCTAAAAAAGATATAGGACACATAAAAAAGAAACATTTCATTCTAAATACCTTAAAAATGTATAAAATAAAAGATTATCAAATTAAGACAAACTTAAGACATATCAATATAATTACAAAACAATTTACAAAGATTTGTAGGTATATTTTTCACTGTTTACATTGAGTAATAGAAATATAATAAAATTATGCTACTATTTCAATTAGTTTACAAATATTTACTGTTCAAGGTTATTTTCCAAAGCTATGCAAAATAGAAGTAATTAATAAAATTAAAGTTTCTAATAAAAACTAAGGAGAAACAGGGAGGGGCAAAACTAAGAATAGAAGAGGGTAACACTTCCAGACATTAAATAATATTAAAAAAAAAAAAACATGATGAATAATTTATTTTATTTTATTTTTATTTTAATAGCTTTTTATTTACAGGTTATATGTATGGATAACTTTACAGCATTGACAGTTGCCAAACCTCTTGTTCCAATTTTTTCCCTCCTTCCTCCCATCCCCTCCCCTAGATGGCAGGATGACCAGCAGATATTAAATATATTAAAATATAAATTAGATACACAATAAGTATACATGACCAACCCGTTATTTTGCTGTACAAAAAGAATTGGACTCTGAAATATTGTACAATTAGCCCGTGAAGGAAATCAAAAATGCAGGTGGACAAAAATATAGGTATTGGGAATTCAATATAATGGTTCTTAGTCATCTCCCAGAGTTCTTTCACTGGGCATAGCTGGTACAATTCATTACTGCTCCATTGGAACTGATTTGGTTCATCTCATTGCTGAGGATGCCCAGGTCTATCAGAATTGATCATTGTATAGTATTGTTGTTGAAGTGTATAATGATCTCCTGGTCCTGCTCGTTTCACTCAGCATCAGTTCTTATAAGTCTCTCCAGGCCTTTCTGAAATCATCCTGTTGGTCACTGATGAATAATGATAGAATAGAAAACAGTTTGCAGAAAAATAAGTTTAGACCAGGATTTCATACCAAAGAGCTCATTAAGTTTCAATATGATATTTCTCAAATTTTTAAGGGTCTTATGATTTTTTAAATGGAAAATGGAGTAAAATATATTTCACAACTATAGTATGAAGAGAATTCTTAGCAAGTATGGCACAATGCAATTAACAGCGATTTAGATGCCAAAGAATGAGTTTTTAATCTGACTTCGTGGTTTTTAGAAATAATACAGAGTTCAATAAAGAGAAGTAGGAAATCTGGAACTCAAAATCTTACAAAAATGAATGTTGAAAATCATCTTTACATGTAATTGGACAAATATATATTATTAATTTTTAAAAGGAATGCATATGTATATCTGCATATATGTTTTATACATCATAATAAAAATGTAAATGTAAAATGATGTAACTGAAAAGAACAATAAAATAAAACTGTGTATTATTTAATAACAAGCTTTGGTCCAAGAGAGACATCCAGATAACTCTACTAGTATTATGAAGAAAGTCTACAAATAAGCAATATTGAATACAGTTTAACAAACATTCATTATTTAATTTGTCTTTATATAAAGACAAATTGTTTCTTTTTCCCTTTTTTTATTTTTGTTATTAAGAAAAGTACTTGGCATGAATAAGCCATATCATTTTCTGACTCTTTTTCTGAAGAAATAACATTTTTTCCTAAAACTTTTTAGATTTGGGGATTTGTTTTCCACTTACAACTATTTCTGGCTATGAACAAATCACTGAAATTCCTGGTGTAACCAGGCTGATTTAAGGTGTTGTTGTTTTCTTCTTATTTTGACTTCTGATTTTGAGAGAAACCATATGCTTTTCTAAACTCTGTCCTAGAAAGGATTCCTGGAAGAAGAAAATAATTTGGAGAGGAGCCCAGATATGGAAGATCTCACTTTAAGAAAGCCAGTTGAACCAGTGGATATTCTTAATCCTGGAATCAGGAAAACATGAGCTCCAATTGCTTCTTGGATACTTTATATGTATGTGACCCTGAGAAAGTCAATTAACCTCCTATAGCATTAGTTTTTTGAGATGCAAAATGGGAATAATAATACCATTTCTCTAAGAGGTTGGTTGCAATAATCATATGAGAAGACAAGTAAATAAACATTTATTAATGTTTACCATGTGTCAGGCATTGGGCTAAGTACATCACAGATATTATTACATTTGATGGATATCTCTTTGTCAGTTTTACAACTCTATATAAACACAAGTTATTCTTCATATCATTATTATTGTTGTTGTTATTGTTGTAATATACAAATTTAAAAGTAAAATGAACTAATCTGTTTGGAAGCTTTGATTTTACAGTGATGAGCTATAATTTTCTCAGAAGAAAAGTTAGTCACTACAACTTTAGATGACATTCAAAAATTCAGTTCTTTGGATTACATTCAACAGTGGTTACCTGATAACAGGTCTCAGATTTCTCCAAAATAAGCTTAGAATAATTTCAAATCCTGAAAATGCTTTATGATGTCTAAGTACCTTATTAATCCTTTACCTACATCTCTGGCAAATAATGAATACTAAACCTATTTTAGATTTGACAGATGAAAATTTAAATTTATGGAAAATGAGGATATATCAAAGAAAGTTAATATCTACAGGATTTTATCTTACAAAAACATGTGTGTGTTTGTTGTGTGTGTGTGTGCTGTTTGTATGCATGTAAGAGGATGGGGAAAGATCTGTCTGGGAATTACAAAGGAGAAATGTCAAAAAATATGAATTTAACAGTGAGTTATGGGAGCCATGAATAGCTGAAACAATTTGAAAATATATTTATGAAAGGAGTAGTTTGGAATTAAAACAAATATAACAACAATCCTTAAATGACTATATTGAATCATCAGTATGTAAAGAAATACTCTTTGGCCTTTTTTTCCATTGCTCTGGTTTATTACTATTGCAATTACTATTTCAATACTATTTCAATGCACACCATTTAATTATTGAAAATGATGTAAGAAAATCTTTTTGTTTTCCTTCTCCCACCATTTCTTTGATTCCATGTCTATGCATTTAGTTGTAGTCCAAGGAAGAGTAATGTATCGTGATTCTTGGTTTATTTGTTCAACTTCAATCATAAGTATGGTCTCCAGTTTGTGACTTCTGATTTTTTAAAGAAACCAATACAATGGCAGTTATTTCAATAGTCTGAAGATATCCTCTCAAATAGAGACCCTGCAGTTGCTGCTTATAAAAGATACATTACAGATACTCCCAAGTATCAAATATTAACAGATCTTGTGCCCCTCTTTTCTTACCATGATAAAATATTCCATCTTATCTGAATTTTGACAACAGATCTGATCAAAAGCAAGGGAAAAGTGTGCATTAAAATAAAGCAGGTTGTTTGAACATTTAAAGCAGTCTTTTAAAAAAAAATAGGAGCTCAATAGTTGAATGTTTTCTTTAGCACTTTAGCATTGCTTTGTGAAATGTTCATATTTGTGATCTTCACTACATACTGAATGCTCTCATTTTTGTCAAACAGGTAAGTCTAGAGAGACAACTGGATTAAATAAAGGTTTTACCATATTTGAACACTTATACACACATGTATAGATGTACACCAAGACCAATCCTCTCTAGCATGGTGAAGTGGTTTGGAAGTGCAATGGATAGAATACTGAGTGTATGGTCACAAAGATCTGAGTTAAAGTTCAGCCTCAAATTCTTACTTCTATGTAACTGTCAGCAAATTATTTAACTTTTGCCTGCCTGATTTTCTTCAACTATAAACTGAGTGTTATTAATAATATTCCCAGGAGTGTGCTAAGGATAGAATAAGATATTTGTAAAATGCTTAACACAGTGAGTGACACTAAATAAGTGCTCAACAAATATTTGTTTCTTTTCATTCTCCTCCTCTCCATTCCTTTTTTGATAATGAGGCACTGATGGATTTGAATATAGGCACATTGACATTGGATTTCATTGTGCCTATGTTTAGATCTCACAACTTTCAGAGACAGTGTGGGTTATTATAGAAAACATATTATATGAGTAATAAAAGACCTGGATTTGAATCTGGCCCCCAACTGTCTAATAATTGTGTGTCAGCAAATAATTTGATTTATCTGTATCTCGGTTTCATTATCTATAAAATTAAAGGGCTAGTCTAGAAAACCTTTAAGATACTTTCCACTTTTAAATATGTGACCCTAAAGAAAGGGTCATAACAAGAGAAGTTATCTTGTCCACATATTTTAGTTTATATATAATGAAACTGAATTAAAAAAAAAAAAAAAACAGAAATAGGGGCAGCTACGTGACACAGTGAATAGTGCATGAGACCTGAAGTCAGAAGGGCCTGAGTTCAAGTCTGGTCTCAGACACTTAACACTTTCTAACTGTGTGATCTTGGGCAAGTCACTTAACCCAGATGGCCTCAGCAAAAACAAACAAACAAACAAAAGAACAGAAATGATTAGCATATGGTTACATAAATTAACAGCTCTTGGGAGAGAGTTTGCAGTTTATGTCCTTACAGAAGAAACCTTAGGGTCATCCCAGAAGCCAATTCTAATGCTTAAAAATGTGTAAATCTGAGAATGAATCATATAATTACAAAGCTTTTAAGATTCTTAAACAGAAGAGTGACAAAACAAGCGCAATGATGTCCTAGGAAATTTTGTTAATTATATATAGGAATGAATATAAAGAAAGAAAAGCAGTATCAGAAAAATAAGCAAATTAAGCATCATAGAAAAATCAGCCATGAGATAATTTTCTTCTCTAGCTCATTTTACAGATGAGGAAACTGAGGTAAATACAATGAAGTGATTTGTCCAGGGTCATAAAGCTAGTAAATGTCTGATATCAGATTTGATATCAAGATGAGAAATTTTCCCAAATTCAGGCCTGGTGTCCTTTCCACTGTACCATCTAGATGTTCCATCCAGAAGAAATCTAGTTAGACCATTACTGTCTAGAATTGATAATGATAATAGAGGTCATGAAGTCCAATTCCCATATTTTATGTATGAATAAACTGTGGGCTAGATAGATTTTGCAATTTTTTGAAGATAATATATGGCCTATGTATCAGAGCCAATTCAGATTCAGGTCCTCTGACTGCAAATTCAGTGGTCTTTCTTGTGTTCATTAAGTTCATAGAAATGTTTTATAGTACCTGAATAATTGCTCAAATCTTTAGTAATCAGGATAATGTGATAGTTTTAAGTTGATTTTTTTAAGGAGGAAAATGTATCTTTCAATTCAGATGTAAATGAAGGATTCATGAGAATAAGTTTCTTAACTTTATTTTTGGTGTTCTCTATGATTTTGAAAATGTTACCATTCCTTAAGGCGCTCAATCTTTATCCACATCCAAAAAGGGCTTCATTTAGCATTGTACCTAAATTAAAAGAATCCCTAGTTCCTCTCCCCATCATTTCTCAAAGCATTATTTCCTACACCCTGAAATCTTTATTCATTTAGTGCTTTGCTCCAACTCAGGATCAGATTTCAGCAAAAAGAGTGACACATAGAGAAGGAGACAAGAGAGAGAAAAAGTAGCATCCCATTATGTATCAGACATCATACTAAATACTTTATAAATATTACCTCATTTGATCCTCACAACTACCCTGTAAGTTAGATGCTATTATTATCCCCATTTTATAGTTGAGGAAAATGAATCAAGCAGAGTGAGTGATTTGATTAATTTCACATAGTCATTCTATCTGAAGTGTCTTGAAAAAGTATTTGAACTTTCTGACTTCATGTCTAGTTCTCTCTCTATCCACTGTAGATACAAAAAAATAGGATATGAAAGGGTTCTGTTGTTATTGTTGTTTATTTTTTGACATTGCAGATGACAGAGAAATAGACAGGGATGAATTAGCACATTGGGCAGTTTTCTCCTTTGTTTTTCAGGCTAATTATGGTTGTTGCTGAACCAACTCTGATACTTCTTGGCCCTATAGCAAGGTTTCCCTAGCAAAGATAATAGAGGGGTATACCATTTCTTTTTCCAACTTATTTTACAGATGAGCAAATTGAGGCAAACAAGGTTAAGTGGCTTCACCAATTTGAACTCATGAAAATTATTTTTTCCTTATTCCAGATCAGGTGATCTATTTACTGTGCCACCTAGCTGAGAAATGGTAGTATCACAGGATCATTGCTTTAGCTCTAAGAGACCTTAAAAAAATCTAAGATAGTCTGATCTCTTCAGGGAAACTGAGGTTCAGAAAGATTTCAGAGGTAGCAGATAATAAAGTTGAGATGTTCACCTAAGTTTTTTTTAATTTGAAATGAGCTTGCACCTCTTTTTTTGAATTTCTTTCTCAAAATGATTTATAGGCAAGATTGTGAAATAGACTAGTTGGAATGTTATAACTGGAAGGGGCCTTAGAAATCATGTAATTCTATTCCTTCACTGACATAAGGAAAAATGGATTTCAGTGACTGTTATATCACCATAAGTTCACAGATTTAGCACTGGAAAGGAATAAAGTGTTTCTCTTAAAAAAAAAAACTTTTAATCTTTTAGTGTGTGTCATGAAGTATTTGGGAAATCTAGTGAAGCAAGCACATGGGTCTCATCTCTGAAAAATATTTTAAGTGAACAAAATAAAATATATAGGATTATTAAGTAAACCAATCCTATTGAAACATAGTTAAAATAGTTAAAGAAGCAATTTCCCAATCTTCTAATATAGAAAGATATGATTAAAAAGAAACCCCCTAATCTAGAATGACATAAAATAATTGTCATAAAATTATATATATGTATATATGTTTTATATACATATATATAATTAAAGCTTTTTTATTTTCAAAATACATGCACTGATAATTTTCAACATTCACCCTTGCAAAACCTTGTGTTCCAAATTTTTTTTCCCTCTGTTCCTCCCACTCCCTCCCCTAGATGGCAAATAATCCAATATATGTTAAACAAGTGCAATTCTCCTGTGCATATTTCCAGTTTTCATGCTGCACAAGAAAAAACAGATAAAAAGGGAAATAAATGAAAAATAAAACAAAATGTAAACAAGCAACAATATAAAGAGTGAAAATATTATATTGTGATCCACACACAGTTCCCACAGTCCTACTTCTGAGTGTAGATACCTCTCTTTAACACAAGACCGTTGGAAATGGCATCAATCATCTCATTGTTAAAAAGAGTCTCATTCATCAGAATAAGTAAATAAATCAAATATAGGTATACATATTTACAATTATCTTGCTGCACAAAAAATTCAGACCAAAAAGGAAAAAAAATGAAAAAGAAAATAAAATTCAAGCAAACAACAAAATAAGTGAAAAGATCCACACTCAGTTTCCACAGTCCTTTCTCTGGTTGCAGATGGTTCTCTTGGGCACAAGAGCATTGGAACTGGCCCGAATCATTTGATTGCTGAAAAGAGCCAGATCCATCAGAAGTGATCATCATATAATCTTGTCGCCATTTACAATGATCTCTTGCTTCTGCTCATTTAGCATCAATTCATGTAAGTCTTTCCAGGCCTCTCTGTAATCATTCTGCTGATCTTTTCTTTTTTATTCTTTTTTTTTTCTTTTTTTAACATATTATGATTTATAGTATAAGCAGGTATAAAGGAACAATCACAACACAAATCCATCAGAATGACTGAGGGAGATGACTGTAATAAATAAGCTATAGAATATCTTTCTTATTCTCAAATATGTTAAGATTGTTAATTTTAAGTTTTCTGCTTTTGTTTTTGTTTTTTATTTTTGTTTTCAATTTTTTAAAATAAATTTTTATTGACAGAACCCACGCCAGGTTAATTTTTTTACAACATTATGCCTTGCACTCACTTCTGTTCCGATTTTTGCCCTCCCTCCCTCCACCCCCTCCCCCAGATGGCAAGCAGTCCTATACATGTTAAATAGATTACAGTACATCCCAGATACAATATATGGGTGCAGAACTGAACAGTTCTCTTCTTGCACAGGGAGAATTGGATTAAGAAGGTATAAATAACCTGGGAAGAAAAACAAAAATGCAAGCAATTTACATTCATTTCCCAGTGTTCTTTCTTTGGGTGTAGCTGCTTCTGTCTATCCTTGATCAATTGAAACTAAATTAGATCTCTTTGTCGAAGAAATCCACTTCCATCAGAATACATCCTCATACAGTATCATTGCTGAGGTATATAATGATCTCCTGGTTCTGCTCATTTCACTTAGCATCAGTTCATGTAAATCTCTCTAATCCTCTCTATATTCATCCTGCTGGTCATTTCTTACAGAACAATAATATTCCATAATATTCGTATACCACAATTTACTCAACCATTCTCCAATTGATGGGCATCCATTCATTTTCCAGCTTCTAGCCACTACAAACAGGGCTGCCACAAACATTTTGGCACCTACAGGTCCCTTTCCCTTCTTTAGTATCTCTTTGGGGTATAAGCCCAGTAGAAACACTGCTGGATCAAAGGGTATGCACAGTTTGATAACTTTTTGAGCGCTGATCTTTTCTTATACAATAGTAATAGTTCATAACATTCATATATCTTAACTTATTCAGCCGTTCTCCAACTGATGGGCACCACTCAGTTTCCAGTTTCTTGCCACTAGAAAAAGGACTTCCACAAACATTTTTGCACATGTGAGTCCCTTTCCCTCCTTGACATAAATTTATATTGAATAAGTGTTACACTCTAGATTTTTCATGCAATAGTAGAAACATAAATACCTTGGCAATGACTGAGCTCTAATACTTATTTTGATAAGTTTTTATTTGTTTCAACTAGCTTTTTTAATTGAATCTATATATTCTTTAAATATACCATTATATTATCTACAAAGAGAGATAGTTTTCTTTACTAATTGCCTATTCTAGCTCCTTTCATTGCTTTTCTTCTTTTGTTTCTACAGATTGCATTTCTAGTGTAATATTAATTAATATTCATTACAATGGGCATTGTTATTTCACTCCTGATCTTATTTGAAAGACTTCTAGCTCATTCCCATTACATATATGTATATGTGTATATATATATATGTGTGTGTGTGTATATATATATATATATATATATATATATATATCATGGCCAGAGAATGAGAAAACTCCATTAATTCCTATGTTTTGCAGTGTTTTTAATAGGAATGATTGCTATATTTAGTCCAAAGCTTTTTTCTACAGCTATTGAGATTATTATATTTTTATTGTTATTGCTATGGTCAATTAGGCTAATAGTTTTCCTAACATTGAGCCAATCATGCATTCTTGGCATAAATCCTACCAATTTACAGCATATGATTGTTGTGATATATTGTAATATTCTTTCATTATTTTATTTAACATTTTTACATCAATATTCATTAGGGAAATTGGTAAATAGTTTCCTTTTCTGTTTTTACTCTTTTTGGTTTAGGCATCAGCACCATATTTGAATTGTAAAAGTAATTTGGTAGGATTCTTTATTTGCCTAGTTTTTTTTTTTTTCCAAAATAGCTTATGTAGTGTTTGAATCAATTATTCTTTCACTTTTTGTTAGAATCTATTTATGGGTATAAATTAAATTAAATGTCATGCTTGATTATCATGAATATATCCTTCCTATTTCTTTTAGCATAGTAATATTCTATATTTATAAAATATGATTTCTTTAGCAATTTCATAATTTAAAAACACAGTTTTGTCTTTCAGTAGAGAAATGCTACGTTTGTTTATATTTATAAATGTATAATATGTGGCTACACATGCATATTCAAATACTTTTTCTTGTCCCATGGTCTTTTGAACAGTTACTACTTTTTTTCCCCTTTTTTGTTATCTAACACATTTAATACATGTTTGAAATGGAATACCACTAGTATTTTAATTTGCATTCATTTTATAATGAGTGGTTTGGAAATTTTTTGTATGGCTTTCAATAGCTTCCATTTCATATTTTAAAAAAGGCTTCTTAATAAAATTTGTCCATTTATATATTAGGGTATGGATTTTGTTTCTGAATATTTGTATTAGTGCTTTATACATCTTGAATATCAGGAATTTATATATGAATTTGCAGTATTTTTTCAGACTTTAATGTTTATCTTATGCATTGAAATCAGGCAAAACTTTGCAATTTCATTTAATTAAAATGTGTTTTCTCTCCTTTGGTCCATCTCCTATAATGACAATTCTTCTTCCTTTATTCATTATTGTGAAAATTATTTTTTCTTCCTCCTTTAGTTTATGCATTATTGTTATTATGTCTTCTCTTACTCATTCTTCTGATATCATTATTATCTCTTCTTTGTTCTTTTTCATCATCTTCCTCTTTTGCAATATATTTAGTATTTGCTGGGGGGTAAGGCTCTTTTTTATTCTAACAGATAATTCAGGCTCAAAGTCATTATCAGTCTCTATCACATTTTATCAACTTTTAAGATCATATCACCAAAAATATTATTTCTATTCCTTCTCTTGGTTTTGTTTTCTACAGTAGATTTTTTAAAGCAGATACATTTGTTCAACTATATTGCAAGTGTTTTCTATTGTACTGGGTATATTAATCTAATGATACATGTGATAACATTCAATTGCTATTCTATTCTAGTTCTATTCTAGGTTATGATTAATTTGGATACATGCCATTGAATATTGTAACAGCAGAGAAGATAAAGGTTCAATATTTACTTTGAACTTTGAGGCAGGATACTTAAATTCCAGTCCTTGAGTTTTACTAATATTTTTATTTTAGGTAAGTCACTGAGTCCAGGAATGCTTGTTTTCCTCATTAGTAAAATTTTTATAATTTTTGTAATAATTATTTGGGTTAATTCACAGTCTAATTATAAGAAAAAATCTTATGATATATAAGTTGCCAATTATGTTTTGATTAATAAACTTTCAGTTTAGAATAAGGGCTACAGATTTGACTTAACTTTTCTTTTTCCATGGTCCTACTTTGGGTGGGCATAGTCAATATTTTGGTTTAGTGTTTGTTGGTTTCTCTATTTTCTTCTAATATCCCAATTGTTGCTAAAAATCTGAACTGAACTCTGATATGTGCTTAGAATCCTCTTAGATATATTGACAATCCTAGATATTAGTTATGATGGAAGAGTGTAGTGGATGACAAGAAGAATGAAATGAGGTAGGAAAAACAAAAAGTGCATGACAATAGGATTGAGATGTTTGATTAATTATGATATTGTATTTCTTCCATATATAGTATATACATTAAAAGAGAATAAATAGTATTTGACTATTTTTAATATTATCATCAGTGTTAGGAAAACTTGGATCTAATATGGCTTCTGATTTTGTAAATGGTTGCCAATGTTTATCTTATGCATTGTACTTTGTACTACTTCTAATGATTGGCCTCTACAATCATTTCTTGGACCCCCTCCTATTTATTCCAACTCCATGCCCCATCAACTTATTGTAGTAAAGTCTTTGGAATTCTCAGTAGTAAGAGGAATGGAATAAGTGATGAAGTGTGTGATGAAGAGTGTGAAGGAGAAACAGAAATAAAACAAAGTGTGAGTGAAAATTATATGTGTCTTGTGGGTTTTAGAGTTTTGGAAATTATCACACATTCCTCAGATAGCCACAAAGTTAGGTAATCTGTACCTTAAGATAGACCCTTCTCGTTTTTTGTTTGTTTGTTTGTTTGTTTGTTTGTTTGAAGAAGGTAGGTATAATATTAATGAATTTCATCCCCAAACTCATCACTATTTCATCTTGTCTTTAAAAATTCTCAAGATTTCCCACATCCATACTTTGTGTCAAAACTTCAATTAAAACAATCACAAAAAGAAAAAAAATATTAATTACTTTATCTCAGTTTGATGTATATTTAACATGAATTATATCATATTTAAGAAAAATATGGAACAATTTTAGCACATATCTATGGAATATCAAAAGTGGAAATACATGTAAGAATATTTAGTCCAATAACCTCATTTTATAACTGAGGAAGCTGAGAGTAAAGGAAATTAAGCAACTTTTTTTTTTGTCACAAAGGCAAAAAAGAGAAAATATTTGAATCAAGCCTGTCTAATTCTAAATCCTTAGTTTTTTCCACACATTGCCTGGTTCAGAAATGTTTTCCAATTTTGTAATTAAATACTCAAATGTTCGGAGATAGGCAGGATTAATCATTTGTTTATAAATTGCTTTGTATTCTTTGGAAAAGCTTTAGATAGGATTAAAGTAAAGTATTATTACTTATTTTCTGTTTACTTTTATTCACATTGTAAATGTAGGCATGGAATTATTGGTATGCTTGAAAATTACAGACAAAGACTATCAGCTTATTTTCTATTTTTATTTTCTTTCACAAAATAATTATCTATTGCATAAAAATAGAGAAGATACTTATTCAAGTTTAATCAAACCTATATTTTTCCAAAAAACTAAAACATACCTTGAAATTAGTAAATAATGTCATAAACCTTGAGGCAGATCTAAAACACTACAATCTTTCCTATCATTCCTCTCCCACTTTCAATTTTGGGACTCACAGAATTTCTGTACATATAATATTTTTGTAACCTACTCTCTGGCCATCAAGTAGAATTCTAAATCTTAATTTTATACAGAGACATCATTATATTTTTGTTTCTATTATTAATGATCATATAAATGAATGAAAGAATATATGAATAAAATCATTATGATGTCATATTTGTGAGGAAGATCTGGTAAAATATGTGTCCTGTAAAGGCACCAGAAAAGATTTATTGAAATATACTTATATATTTATAATCAATTTTAGAAGCAAAGTTTCATAGATTATAACTTAAATGTAAATAACATATACTTTTCCTTGATTTATTTCAGGAGGTATGCCACAGAAGATTCTATAGTTGGGATGGTTGTGGGGGCAGAAATCAGGACAGTAGCTTTTATTCTAGTCTTGGATTGATTGATTGATCTTATTGTTGAATTGTATCATTCATCCTGACTCTCCTTGTTCCCTTTCTGGGATTTATTCTGATAAAGATACCAGAGTAGTTTGCAATTTTCTTCTCTAGCTCATTTTACAGATAAGAAATTTTGGTAAAAACAACTTAGCGACCTGTTCAGGGTCATACAACTAGTAAGTATCTTCAGCCAGATTTGAACTTAAGATGATGCATCTTTCTGACTACAGATCAAGCATTTAGTCCATTGTACCACATAGTTTCCTATATCCATATATTTATGGAGTGTCTAAAATATCAGGATAAATTGTGTAGCTACAAGGCCTTTATCATGAATTAGAATAACCACAGAATCACTGAATTTGAGAATTTCATGGATCTTTGTGATCATGTAGGCAAACCTATACAGAGAAGGAAAAGAAATAGGCATTTAAAGAGAGCCTACTATGTATCAAGTATTATGCTAATAAATTTCTGTATTTTAAACAAAATCAATTTCATTTGAAGTCTTTTTTTTTCATTTAACCTACAATAATTCAATTTTTCATTTTATAATTGAAACAATACCAAGTAAACGTGAACCATATTTCAAGGCAATCCAGATCACTTTTGTAAGATTATCATTGTTGTTCTTTGTGTGTATTCTTGTCATTGTTGTTTTATAGTTCTTGACATGAAGCTAAATTTGGCCTCTTTGCAGCTTCCATTCATTACTCATACTTCTATGCTCTGAACCAAAAAGAATATGTCTAATTTTCTCCTCCATATGATAAATCTGCATGTACTTGAAGACAGATAACATCACACACACACACACACACACACACACACACACCTAACCATGATCTTCTTCAACACATGTGTTTCCAATGACTATTTCTTTAAACCAACAATAAATGGGGAATCTTAGTATCATAGAAGTCAATTCATAGTTCCACATAGCTCACTTGAGGATAAACTAATTTAATTGGTTGCTAGGGAAATACAAAAAATAACACATAATTACACAATCACAAGACTATACATTATATTCATATTTATGTTTAGAATGTGCTCTTGAAGATAACATGGTCTTACATTTTTACCCAATAAAAATTATTTGAAGGTAAGGGGAAAAGAAATAGCTTAGTCCTTCCTACACACACCAAAAAAATACTTAGAATTGAATTCTTATTATGATTCTTTAAAAACCCATGAGTTTTTGAATGTGTATACTTTACTTTTAAAAAAAATTAAACCCCACATGCTTTATTCACCATTTTATAGACCATACATGAACATTTCTAAATATATTGAAACTGTTTTTTAAATGTCATATTGCAGCTGATGGCTTGGCCTGTGATAGAATACCTTTGAGTTGCCAAGATCTACAAATGTGTATAATTTGCTGCCACAATCTTTGCAAACTCTGGGTCAAAGATGAAGACGTTAGACAATTTGTGTCTTCAACATTTACTTCAAATTGAATTAGATTCAACAAATATTTTTAAACACTTCCTGTGGGAAAGAAATGTTATACAGTTTAAAAAGGCAGAAAATAATTACTACCTCCATGAATCTTATACTTTTGGGTATTACAGGTCCTAATAAAAGAGTGGAAGTAATGTGTATTACAATGCAAAAATAGTTAGAGAAGATAAATTCAAATCCCAGCTCTGTTGGTAAAACCTGTATATTGATAGATTAACTTTTTTGAGCCCCATTGTCCTGATCAGTAAAATGAATGTTTGAATTAACAGTTAATTAACCATCAATTAGCCTTAAGAGATAGATAAATGTCTATCTTTAGAAGTAGGAGATATAGGATGGGAGATATAGATTAATTTATATTGACTTAGATCCATAAACTATAGATCAATAGAAAGTGATCAATCAGATGGGCACAGAATGAAATAAGCATGGAAGAATTGGATTTCAGACTAATGGTTTTCAGCATAATGACTAAGTAGGTCATTGTGTCAAAGATAAGAAAATAAAATAAAAACAAAAATAGCATAGATTTTGAATATGTAGACAGCAATGTGAAGGTGAAAGAACCTGAAGAATTATGGATTATGCCAACATTTATATTTTAACAAGTTAGATTGGCATGGTGTAATATGAAAAATATTGATGATTATTAGGATTTATATTATCAGAGAATTATAGCCTTCAAATTATGTAATGATAAATCAATTAAATAAAAAATGAAAAATAAGTAGTCATCATGATTTTTGGGTTTCACAATAACAAAAAACCAGAAGTTTGGAAAAATGTTTAAACTCTATCCATAGAATGATTATGATCCATTTCTAGTTGATTTTCTTACCTACAAAAAAGAATGACAGATATTAAATCAAGACTATATACTTAGAAGTGAAGGTTGAACAAGTCTAAATAATCAAATATCTAAATTAACCAGTTTCTAAAGGAGTTATTGCTAGAAAATATTTGGACATACATAGTAAGAAAGATGGGCTTAAGACAAAAAGTTGAGTTTCTTTTAATAGTCTCTCCTTTTGGGTCTTTCTACCTGTACTCATTTCATTTTTCTCTTCATCCCTTCTATTTAAATGGTCATACTATTTCCCCTTTATAATTGCCTAATTCAGATTCTAGGAGAAAAGTGATATGGTATTTTCATTAAAATGGCTAATATGAAGAAAAGATAAAAATATAATCTGAAAATTAAGAAATAGCTAAAAAGAAATTAAAATAACCAGTTATGTAGCAGTGTAATGTTTATAAAGTATTTTCACCTACCACAAAATCATGAGTTCAGAATTGCAAACCTCATCACTCCCACTTTGCAAAATTAAAAAAAAAAACAGATATGGAATAGTGAAATGCTTTTTTGCAGTGTTGAGCAGCTAGTGACCATATTAGTATTCAAACTCAGTTTTCTCCTGTCAGTCCTCTGCTTTGTATACTAGACTACATTGTCTCTAATTATAATTGACCTTAGATGGGAAAATACAATAAAATAAGGATGCAATCCAATTGAACCAAGAAAAATTGAATACCTTATATTTTCAAGATATATTTTCCATTTCCAAAGGCTATATACAAAGTCTCTGCCTTCAATGAATTTAAAACATTACAAAGACAATCATAGGACTCATAATGTCACTCTAACTAGTCAATTATATAATAATGTTAATTATTTTTTAAATTCAAAAGTAAAATAGAATATGCTCTTTTTTCCATTTCCAAAGGCTATGTACAAAGCCTCTTCCTTCAATGAATTTAAAACATCACAAATTACAACCATAGCACTCATAATGTCACTCTAACTAGTCAATTATATAATAATATTAATTATTTTTTTCAATTCAAGAATAATACAGAATATGCTCTTTACTGGATTTTCTTATTTCAATTTCTGAACACAAAATATCACTTTAACTTTAAGATAATATAATTTAAGTTGACTGTCATGCTTTACTGAAGGTAAAATAACTATAAGAAAAAAATAAATATATATCTACATAGCTTGCAAAATACCAAGATTTAAATTATATTTGGTAATTTTTTGAGACTGTGCTCCTCTCAGTCACCCTGACTGGGAAATGCATTATTTATTCAATGACCCAATTCCACAAATGATTATCACAGGAGCTCTAACTTTTTTCTGTTTATTAACTGTATTGGTTTGTACCTAATTTGGCAATGTAGGGGTCTCCTGTCCACAATATTGGTGATAGACTTCAGGGAGGAGACACCTAATGGGTTTAACCCCATAGTAACATAAAACTCTTTAGCTCAAGAGGTCCACCAGTTTCAACTATGCCAACAACAAGAATTAAAAATGTGCCAGCATAAACAGCTGGTTATTTTTGTGAGGGAAAAAAAATCATGTTTTTGTTTCATCATCCCTAGTCAGATCTTACAAATGTTATTTTAAAATAGTATTATGATTTATCTGACACATTCAAACTTTTGTGAAATTTCTTTCTCCCTCCCCCTCCCCCAAATTCTCACATGAAATTCACAAGGATTTTTTCAAATTTTGAAATGGGTTTAAGTTACATAAGAATCAATATGTTAATTCTTTCCTCACTTTTAAAGTTTGAGACATAAAAGTGAAATCTTAAGCAATACAAATTTGAACCAATAATAATGATATTTCCATCAAAGCACAACTTCAAACTATCTTAGTACTCACTGCATTAGACAAAACTTTAAGTTTGACATTAGAAGCTGATGGGATTGGTTGAATTCCCTGTGCCAGTATGAGTATGTTATCCTTCTAAGGGGACTTTCTCCATCAAAGTAGATTTTGGCAAGAATACAGCTCTTTTCCATTGAATGATCTGAATTTCATAAGGTTTAACTGAGATGACTGAATCAAAGAAAAAGGAAATATCTAGTGTTATGAATGCTGAGCAGCTCCTGAATTCTCATTCTAACATGATTTTCCACCATGATTTTCTGCAAGTCAGAATCTAAGTTCACAGAGAAAAAAAAGTGAGCCCAATATTTTTGTGGAATCTATTCCACCCAAGTTTTCTAAGCTATTTTTAGCTGACAGTGGAAAGAAAAAATAGCAGTCAAATAAATAGCTTTGAGAAGCACAGTATACATAAATATATAATGATTATTTTGTCCAGTTGGTGTGGGAATGAACCTAGTTTCTCTGTTTCTATTTATTTATCTGTGGAATGAGAATGCATATGTTGCATTGACATCTTGAAAGAGTACTGTGGGGATTAATTCAAGGTTGGAAATATCAGTTCAAATTTGTTACATCACTTTGTGGGCATAGTAATGAATATAAAATATTTATAAAGCAATTTGAATGTAAAATCATCTTTAGGGAACAATATATAAATTAATTGATTTTAACATCTGGCTTTCTTCTGAAAATACAGTATCTTTTCTTAAGAAACATATATTTTTAAAAACCTTATTAAGAAACAGCATGTTTTAAAGAGTTAATCACCTGTCTTCTCTAGTAGAGATGATTTTTTCCCCCCTTTCCTCCAACACATAAGCTTCAAGGTTAGTGTGTTTTCGACAATGATATAATTTTTTTTGTGATTCCAAGGAATATTATATAAGTACTGTATTATGAATAGTTAAATAATGTTTTGAAGGATCCTCCACCTTCTTCAATATTATGGTTCCCCCTCCCTCCACCACCACTCCCTTATTTGTCGAACCTAGTGTTAGGACAATCAGAATATTCGAATGAAAGGGTTTTGTTTTAACTTTAGTAATAATGAGATATTGTGGCACAATGTCTCGCTTTTTTCCCCTTGCTTTTATTTCTTCCTGGTATTCATTTATCAATTATATCATATTTATGGATTCAGCTTCTATTTGGTTGGACAGTGACCAGCAATAAATTCATAGAGTCATAACCTACGAATGCTCCTAGCCAAAACATTTAACAACTAGCTAAACAACTTGAGTCTCCTATATTAACTATTTACATCACTCTAAATCATCACCTTACATATATAACACAATTCTTCCATATATATCCCTCATTTTCAATAATTCTGCTAACTTCCCTTCTCAAATCCTTTCAGTATTCCACCTTATAAGACCCTCAGCTTCAATATATCCCTAAGGGAAAATCTGCATTACCCTCTCAGTCACTGAATAAACAGATTCGAAGCCAGAAGAGAATATCAATGTAAAAAAAGAAAAAGAAAAAAAAGGGGGGGTGAGAGAAGGAATGGTAGAAGGAAAGAAAACCTCCTGTCCTTTAGAAAGATTGCATTTCAATGCGCCAAAATCTCCGTCCTAGTCAATTTTCCAGTGCAAGTTCACAGCAGGAGGAGGATCTGTCCGGCAGATACAGAGTTAAAGACATCATCGTAGCCATTAGAGGGAAAAGTTGAAGCAATGCAAGCACAGCGGAGTCCTCCAGCCCTCCCCTTTTGCCCACTCCCCACTTCTCAGGCTGGTTCAGTGTTTAGGGAGAGCAGTGATCACGCAGTCCTGAACAGCAGGCTAACATTGGACGAGGTGCCAGGTATCTGAAAACAGGCAATGAAGAGAGCAGAGATCCACTTTTCACCATTTCTCCTCTGGATCTAGACTTAGAGCTTCAAACCTCCAGCCAGCTCATTTTATCTTCCGTGCATCTCAGTCCCCCTTCCCTAAAGACAATCCACCCGCTGAGTAGGAGAGAATGCTTTCAGTGTCGCATCCAGGGAGACATCGCAGAGCAGTTTTATAGATTTGCACGGATTTCTTCCAGGGCATTTTGGTGTCAGTTACCCTGATGTGACTTTTCTTTTCGGCTTTGGAATAATGGGGATCTTTTTGGCTTATGTTGGATTCATTTTCTTTTCTGTTTTATATATACAACAAGGACTTTCTTCTCAAGGTAAGTCGATGTTGGCTATGTGCGCGCGAGTACTCCCTGTATAGAAAGTGAGACTGAAAATCACTGAATGATCAAATGTAGTCAGAGTTCCCAAACAAGCATCCCAGGGGTTTGGGAAGTGTGGATAGGGTTTTGTTGTTTCTAGGCTTTATTATTTTACGTTGAATTGAAAACCTACTGGATTCTAAAGAAAACCAGGTTTTCTGACCAAGATGTTTTTGTGTTCCTCAGAAAGCAAAAGAAAACTGTGTTGATATGCTATCTGTGTGCATGCATTGAGTATCACTCATGCGTATAAAATAATTGCAAACATGCACCAGCACGGTAATAGGAGCACTAAAACCCTATGTTGTAAAAGAACTGGTAAGCCAGAATGTATTTTGATGCCCTTTGGTTTCTTTCCCTGATTTTGCCATTATTATTCGTAATTCTTTTTTCTCCTATTAGATCATGTTTTTGACAAAAGACCAATTCTTTAGAAGATCCATTAAAAGGTGCTACTTGCATTACAAGCAGCCTTTGCAGAAAAAGGAGGGGAAAAGCTAGCTATTTGTAACTTTGAGGGCTGCAGTGATCATTTCAGCACTGTGGACAGATCACAAGCTACTACTGGGTTGATTACTGCATCACCTCTGCAAATTCAAGTACTACACTAAGACTGCCTCACTGAGTGAGAAGTCTTTCATTCATTAATGTGAAAATATTTGGATGTATTACTTCGTGTTTTAAATGTAAATATAAATCAGTAGAAGTCTTTTTTACAGAGGGGCAGGAATAGAGGAGGATGGCAAATTGATTAAAATAACCTGTATTAGTGCTATCATTTAAAAAAGTGAGCTCAGGGAGGATCATGCAACCTTCTTTTATAACAGTAGAATCTCTTGCACCTCTGCTCCCTGCCTCACACACACACAAATCTTATGAAAATGACCTTTAGGGATTAGGATTGAAAATAACTGCTAGGAAGTAACTACCTTTCAAAATTATTCCATGAATTTGGGATAAACAACTATCTGGTGCATTCTATTTGAAACTCAGTCCCCACTACTAATCACTGGTAAATGTCTTTAGGTTAAAGGAAACATTCTTTGTGAGTTTACCAAATGTCAAGTATTCAGATTATGAGAGTAATGGCAAATATATAACCAAGAAGGCATGAAATCATCTTGGTAACTAGTTTTTTTTTTTTTTTTAATGGAAATAAAATGACTACACTCAAAAAGGCCAGTAATTATGTTCTGAACTAGGTATTCAATTCTGGAATTTTGGCAAATAAAGGGCTGGAACCAAAGATGAAGGTTAATTTTTAGAGAAAAGTATATACTAGGCTTGTCAGAACCAGTGCAACTTGCTTCACTAAAAGGAACAGCAGATGCATGCAATACAATATTAGGGAGGGGGGGATATCAAGCCTTTTTTTTATGTGACTGGAATGTACATCTTGACACATAATGATATCCCCTCTGTAAAACAGTAAAGCTGCATCATATATATTTCAGTTTCAAAAAGGGATTGAATGATTCATTTTCACCTCAAAATGTAATAATGCATCAATTGGACTGATTTTCTAAATTACCATGCCCTGAATGCCTCATGAGTTTTGTGAAACACTGCATTCCACTGAAAGGATCTTTGAATTTAATTATAAGCAACTTGGCTAGCCCTGGGGAGTGATTGGTAAGCTAGTTAGCTTTCCCATTATTTAGTAATAAGAAGGAAGTGATATAAATGCATTATAGAAAATGGAATAGAAGTCAGAAATGAACTGGGAGAAAAAGTAAAAGAAAGACAATTCTGATAAAGGTCATTTTTGGAAGCTAGGGGGAAGAAATGTGAAGGGAAAAAAGAAAAAATAAAAGAAATACAAATTCAAATCATATATCTTTTTTTTCCAGCAAAATTTACTGAGTTTCCCCGAAATGTTACAGCAACTGAGGGTCAGAATGTGGAAATGTCATGTGCTTTTCAAAGTGGTTCTGCCTCAGTTTACCTGGAGATCCAGTGGTGGTTTTTGCGGGCAGCTGAGGACCAGGAGACTGGAGGAGAGGTGACAGGCACTCAGGTATACTCCAATCCAGTCACAGGCTTTTTCTCATCACCCCACTTCCCCATCTCTTACCATAAACCTCTCACAGAAAGCAAGGTTGGAAGTTCTAGGGGTGTCTTGAAGCAATTGTGTCCTTTTCTTTTTCAGAGATTGGTTGTAGCATAAACCACAAGCAATATGCCTATTGTGGAACACTGATATTGCAAGACTACTAGGATTCCTCCCTAGGTCGTATTTGAATTAAGGATATATATTCTATTAAAGGGGATTTAATGACAGTTCACTTAGTTCTAATAACAGTATTGAATCTTACAGCTTAATTCACTAATTTAAATGTTACATTGCTCTTATACATATACCATGACATCCTTTTTAGAGAGAGTGGATGGAGAAAATTTTCCTTTGCCATTGATTTACTTAAATGTGATGAAGTAAATAAGAAGGGAGGAGAGAGGAGAGAGAAAGACAGACAGACTGACTGACAGAAAGAGAGAGAGAGAGGCAGAGAGAGGCAGAGAGAGACAGAGACACAGAGATACACACAAAGCCAGAGACACAGAGAGAGACAGGAGAGAGAGAAAGAGAGAGAGAGAGAGAGAGAGAGAGAGAATTTATAATTCATTGTCTCCTTGTCTACTGGCAAAAATTACTCTAATATCAGCTCTGTCAAAGATCCAGGATTCACAAAACCAGTATTCACATGCAGACACCTCCACTCCCTCTCAGTCAGTTTTTTTTTTTTTTTTTTTTTTTTTTTTTTTTAATGTTTTCATACCTAGGGATTTATAAACTGAATTTAAATGGACCAATACTGGGGGGGGGGGAAGAGGGAGAATTAAATAGGAGAACTGCATAAAGCTCAGTTGTTCCCTGTCTTTTCCAGTGCTAAAGCTTTAGCCTGGAGCTAATATAAATAAATAACAGTCTAGTGGATCTCCTTCCCCGATGCAACCATGAATCTATGCACGTCATCATTTCTCCAGCAGAAGTAACTGGTATTTTAATATCTGACATTCTGTATGTGGGCTCGATTGGTTTTACTATAAGGGAAAAAAAGAGGGAAAACAATGTTGAAAAATCAGTGAATAAATAACTATTGACAAAGCAGAAATCCTCGTTTTCCAAAAGGGGAAAAATGGTGTTCTGCCTATAGGTGGCACGCTTAGCATACGAGTGAGATGCCTTTCATCAGCTTTTCCAGAGATATACTAAAGCACAAGGATCAGTCACGCCTTTTTGAAGCAATGCAATCTTTCTCCAACAGGTGGAGCTCTTACCAGAAAGAGACTTAGACAACGATGGAACAAAAATCAGCGTAAGTATATTCAAGAACTTTAGAAATGAAAGACAAAACTGCAGTTCCCACTCCATGTACATGTATTACTTTAGCCTTGTCATTTATTAGCATGTAGTTACTAATAGGCTGTGGCCTATTTATTAATATTCAATTTTTAAGTTCTTTAAGCCATTTTATTTTTAATTTCAAAAAGATCTTAAATGAAAGCGGGGGATGGAATAGGAATTAAACAAGGAATTAGGCACAAGAAAAATCCGTAAGAAATTTTGTTTTTCTTTTCATCTTTCACTACAGAACACACATCGAGCCTTTCCTGAAATAATTCAGGTACTAATTAATATGTAATAATAAAATAATAACTTTCTATTTAAAGCTTATAAAGTACTTCTATTAAAAAAATTAAAAATAAAGAAAGTTAGGACAGCAACTTTGATTTTTAGTATTTGTGATAACAGTCCATGTAATAACTTATTTTGGTAATTTTAACTTTAACCTATGAATGAAGATAAGTAACTGCCTTTCCCAGCAAGTTAAAAATTAAAAATATATATATTAGAGTAGAAAATATCTCAACAAGATTTTAATGTGTTGATGGCAATAATTAAGTTTAAGTGACATATAATAAAATTATGATAAATTTGATTCCAAATTGTAGAATTGTAGAATATGTATTAAATATTTAGTCTATGAAAAGCAGTGTACTCTGAGTTGGGAACAGAAAAACAGATGTCCAACAGTGCCTTAGGAAAAATATATTTTACTAAGTAGCATCAATTTTAAGCTTCATATATTTATGTTGAAATATTAACCTCTTTCTTTGAGGTTTTTAATGTTTATGAAGGTTGTTTTTTTAAAGCTATATGGGCCATTTATATTTTTTATTTCCTGAATTTTGGTTAATATATTTCTTTTGGAAAAATAACAGGGATATACATGTATTCTGATAACATGACCATATAACGATATGGGATTGATAGCAATAATTCAATTTAAAATTTAACTAATTCAAACTTCTGTTACTATTGTTTAAAATTCCATATAACTTTTTATACTGAAAAAGGTCAAGATCTTTCTAAGTATTATTTTCTTTTTTAGATAGAGTATTTTATACAAAATGTTGATGGCCCTGTCAGAATCTAAGTGAAGTCATCAAATAATCCAGACATAGTTAACCTGTTCTCCATGAATAAGAATTTAATATTTTCAATATGTAGGACATAGTAAACACATGACAAATTCTTTATTAATAGGGTATTCAAAAATGGAGCCTATATATAAGAAAAGTACTTTTCTTAGTTTTCCATTAAAAGAATAATATAATAATAATGTGAATATGTCATATTCAAGACATCTATATTATAAAAAGTAAAATAAACCCATTGAATTTTTTGAATCAAAAAAAAAAAAAAACAGTACATGTGTTATTAAATACTATGGCAAGAACACTATGTGTAAATCCTGATGATACTAAGGCAGCTTAGCCATTCCTACACACACTAAGTCCTTATCATCAAGCAACTTACATTTTTCTGAGATGAAGAAATCCATGAAAATGGGGAGGGGGGAGGAAGAGGAAGACAACAGAAATTAAGAAAAATCTGGAAAATCTTTTAGTAAGATATGACACCTAAATGAAGCCTTAGAATAAGTGAAGGGTTTTAGGAGGGAAAAAAAAGTGAGGACGACACATAAAAGAATTCTTAGCTTAGAAAATAGGTCAGTTTGATGAGAGTGTAAGGCAGAGAATATGAAGCTGGATTATCTTATAACTCTGAATAAGTGGAATGGAACCAGACTACGAAAGCCTTTAAATCCTGGAAATATATATATATATATATATATATATATATATATATATATATTTCCAGGCTTTAAATTGGTATGATTGGTATAGGTATAATATCTTTAAATAAATGTATGATTTCATAAAAATCAATTAAATATTTTGAACTTTAATTTATTTCACTGCAAAACAATTAGAATAATAGTTCCTAGGCTATATTATTGGTTAGTTGTCGCAATTAAATGGGGTATATGTTAAACAAATTTCAAGGCCCCCAAGCCATATATGTATGTATGTACACACACACACATACACACACATACTAGTGAAAATAGTGAGCAAATGTATTTTTTAATGGAAATATTATGGTAAGATGGTATCTTAAGAAGTTTAATTTGAAAGCTATGCAGAGGATAGATTGGAGAAAATAGAGAGAAAGCATGGGAAGCAGTCAGAAGAACAGAATACTCCACAAGGTAACTACTGCTGGTTTCATTTAGGTTAATGGCCATATTAGTGAAAAGAAATAGTCAAATGTCAAAGATACCATTTAAGAAGAAGTGAAAAGATTTGACAGGTGGTTGGATATAGATGTGGTATGGAGATAAAAAAAAAAAAGTCAGTAAAATTTTGTGATCAGAATAAATAATCTAAACCATGTAAAAATAAGGCTGCAAACCTAAAAGCTTCAATATATCTTTCCAAATCCATCAGTGTTGACATATGAATAATAATACAAATTATATATGCAACAAGTGTGTCCAACCAGCTTGACTTTGCTTCTATAGCTGTATTTCAAAACTGAATGACTCATAAAATATATACATTATCACTCTTCTAAACATAGATATTTTTAGTATAATGGGCAAAGTTTTGGAAAATGAGTTCAAAGCCATCTCTGATACTAATTTATGACAATGGTCAAGTGATTTCCTTTTCATAAGCTTTATATATCTGGGATGTATAAGACCAGTAGTCTTCTTTTGAAGGATTCTTGTAGTTTTTAAAAAAACTGTCTAGATATTACCATCCTATATCCATAGATAATAATTTATGGACAAAGATTCACATAGTTTAATAGAAATCACTAGATTTAACATCAGGAGACTTGGTTCCTAAGACCAATTCTGCCACTGATTTCATAAAAGTCAAATAAATATTTTGAACTTTAATTTCTTTCACTGCAAAACTATTAGAATAATAGTTCCTTGGCTATATTATTGGTTAGTTGTAGCAATCAAATGGGGAATATCTTAAATCAATTTCAAGGCTCCTAAACCCTGAACAACCATTAGGAATTATGGTTATTTTGTATACATAAGGGTACAGAGATACACATTTTATAAAGTTCTTCACTTGTAATCTCAAATTTCAAATTTTTGGAGAATTACCTCATGCAGAAATTTCCACTATAAATTCAAATTTATAGTTTTTTGTGCCCTCACGAAATAACTAGTATACATGAGAAGCATAGTTTGAATCCAGATTTCCTGAATATGAATGTGGACCTCAATCTACCAAACACACATACACACATGCACACACACACACACACACACACACACACATACGTGGGTACATGTATACACACATGTGTATATGTATATCTGTATATATATATATCTATATATATATACATACATGTATATGCAAATAAATAATGCAGGTATTTTCACATACATATAAATATGTGATACAGATTTAAGCATAATAAGTTTTAGTTTCCACTCACATCCTGTGATAGAGATATGTATATAATCACATACACATGCATTCATAAAAACATACATACATATGGATGGCCTATACTTATGATTTCATTGGTATGAAAAGAAACTCCTTTTCAGAAAATATTCTCTATTGACACAAATCAGTCTTTTCTCTTTACATTATAGTTTGAGAAATGTTGGGGGGAGGGGTACAGTGAAAGATAAGATGTCTTGCCCAGTGTTACATAGCCAATTTGTATCCAAAGTAGGGCTTGAAAATATGTGGCAGCCAATCTTAGAATCACTCAATTGACTCTCTATCCACTTAAGATTGCCATTATATAATATGTGTATCATATCTGACAAGTTAAAATGCCTTTCCCAATAGAAGAGTATACCAAAATAGTATACAATTTATGTACATGAGGTATATGACATAGCATATAAAGCATGATGAATGTAGAGATAGGAAGACCTGAGTTTGAATACTACTCCAAACACTAGCTTTGTGATCCTGGACAAGTCACTTTCAAGCTCTGCCTGCCTTAGTTTCCATATATGTAAAAGTATAATACTATCAATATTTGCTTCACAGAATTGTTGTAGGGATAGAAAGAAACATCACTTAAAATGCTTTGCAAACATTTAAATACTATTTAATAATAGCTATTCCATTAAATATATATTCTAAGAACTTTGGTAGTGCTAGTACTGTTTTTTTTTTTTCTTCTACTTTATCATAGTAATAGTAGTTTACATTCTTTCAGAATCTTTCAACCAATTGCTACTTTGGACCAGCAAAATATATATTTTTGAGATTACAGGGAATACTGGAACAATCTATGAACTCAATACTGACTGATACTTCTTTGGCCTCCTAATGTAGTTCTTAGAACTAACCATTATAGAGTTGCTCATACAATTAGATATAATAGGACCAAATACTTTAATTATGGAAATGGAGAGTAATGGCTAGCAATCTGGAGAAGGGTAGCTTGAATCCGAAATGTATAACCCTTATACACATCTAATATTAGTGTATCATTTGTAGTTATCAAAATGTATCACAAAAGAAAGACATTAGAGAAATATTTTTTAAATTAACTGAAGAGGTGAAAAAGATAATATGTTTTAAATTGTTTTTGAATTTCACTTAAAAATTAAAGTTCTCTCACTCCATTCCCAATTCTATTATTTTTTTCCAATTATCATATAAGCATATATAGTTTTAACAAGCACTTTTAACAGTTTTATATAACAAAATATTTCTTCCTCTAAAAATTTTACAGACAGTAAAAGTACAAGGGAATGACATCTCTCACAAGCTTCAGATTTCTAAAGTAAGGAAAAAGGATGAAGGCTTATATGAGTGCCGGGTGACAGATGCCAACTATGGAGATCTTCAAGAATACAAGGCCCAAGCCTACCTTAAAGTCAATGCAAACAGCCACTCTCGGAGAATGCAGGCATTTGAAGCATCTCCCATGTGGTTACAAGACATGAAACCCAGAAAGAATATCTCTTCAGCCGTTCCCAGTAGCATCCATAATTCTGCTAATCAGCGAATGCACTCCACCTCCAGCCCTCAAGCTGCAGCCAAAATCCCCAAACAAAGTCCACAATCAGGTATGATAAAAAGCATTTTGAGCCTTTCATTTTACCAATGAAAAACTCTCAACCTGAGGATAAACCAGACATAATTATTCAGCCGAGAAAAATATGGACAGATTGATGTCCAATGTTTTAGGGAAAAATAGTTTAATTTGAGCAAATAATGAGATCTATGCCCTAGGCAACAGGAGGGGCTTTACAAGGGATACAAATTAGCCACAGTAGTCACTGATATTTTTTCATTTTAAGGGTCAATAAAAAATGGACTATTTTTTTTTTTCTGTATTTCCACATGTTCTCAAAATAATAAATGATGGAGTTTGGGTGATACTGTAAATGCATGTTCATTATTTTTATAAAAAAATTACCCTATTTTAAAAAGTATCTTACTTAAAAATTGATATCAATTAAAAATACATATGTATTTATATATTATGTATGTTTTCAATGCCATTTACATCTAAGCAATGCTCTTCCTCTCAGAGCTTTTGATTGTTAAATGGATATTTCTCTGCATGAGCAGGACATGGATATAGTAATGGAAGGAAACAAAGGTATATGAAAGGAAAGAAAGTATTAAAAAAAGAGAGAAAAAGAATGAAAAAAATAAGTTTTTAAGAATGAATATTGAATATTGATTCAGAATTATACTGTAATATTTTCTAAAGTCCACTGTGCAAGTTAAAGTTTATTTGAATTACATACTTTTGTTCCATCACTTCAATCAATGAAAACTCATTGTGGTATTAGCTTTGGCACAATGGCAGTGATGAATTTCTCCCTCAAGTGAACAACACTTCGCACAATTCCTTCACTAATAAAATATCATAACTTTAGAACTTCTTTAGAGAACACAAAATGATAGAATTCTTTGTTACTGCTCTTTTTCTTCATACATTTTGATAGGCAAAATTATCTTGCCATAGCTACTATCAGCAATGATATATAGATATACATTGAAAAAATTATAAGATCCTTGCAGCTATAACACTTTAAGATTGAACATTCTCTGTAAATTTCATTTGAAATTTAAAAAAAATAATAAGTTAAGAATCCTTGATCTCATCAATGTGGTACTGCTCTGTTGATGGGGTTGACAACCTTGCTATACTTTTATTGACAGCTTTTGTGATTAGCTTTGGCTGAGAAAAAAAATAACCAAACAATCCCCAGTCTTCTGATGATGAGCATCTTTAAACAGTCTAGAAGATAAAATTTAAATATACTATCACTATGCCCATATGCAAAAACTTCAGTTTATTAACACCAAGCAATTCTTGACATAGCCTTCAGTAAGACAGGAAGATCTCCATGCCATGATGACACAGAACCTGCTCTTTAATACCCCATTTTTACTAGTTATTATCTGTTACCTCCAAGACACAATTACCTCATCTTGTCATTGCTGTAATCATAATAAATCTTAAATAAAAATATGGATTATTTTATTAGGAGCAAACTTAAATGAAGGCATCTTAAATGAAGATTATATATCATTGTTTTGATCATGACAAACATTATTAGCCAAGAAGATAGTTGGAATGAACCTACCAGGTATTTTGTGACTCAGTTCACTCACTGAATATTAATGTGGCTAACTTTGCCTATGCATCTTTTATTTTGCTACATGATAAATAATATAAATATAATTGCCAAAATATCTATCTGCTGTTTGTTCACACACATTTGTGTGTAACTCACACAATTTTTTGAAATAATCGATCTTCCCTTGTGTCATCAAAGGAGGTATTATAATGTCCTCTAATCTTCATTTAAAGATAAAACATGTTTTGTTTTGCTTTCTGTAGGGAGAGAGTTTTCTGTGGTGGTAAATTGATATATAATTAGGCAGTATCAATCATAAAAGGAATATTAGTTTATCTACACACAAATCTATTCACAGTACACATATACATTTGTATTCATATATATATATATATATATATATATATATATAAATGTATGTACATACATACTAAAGTAACTTTTTATAAATCAATTTATGAAAGAAAATCAGGTCAGAGCAACCAGTCTTGACAAAAAGTATTTCAAAATATAATTGTGAAAGTATGCATATTTATACAGCACTATTCTTTTTCTTTGCAATAAAATAAGAAATTCCTATGTACGTTGAATCTAAAATTAAATAATCAGAATGGATGATAAAAGATAAATCCTAAAAAAAAACAAAACTATATTACAAAATTTGAAAAAAAAGCAAATAGAATTTATGTATGCATACATTCAGTGAAGAAATTCCTTAAGACAAAAGGACAAATGAAGTATTTTTCAACAGTTTTTGAAAATTCTTTTTTGAATGTATAATAGAAGTTCTGTTATGACAATTGTGTAAAAACAATGTTTTAATATTATCAAATTTGAGAGATAAAGTAAAACATGATTTTATTTCATTTAAAAAGATCATTCATGGTTTAAAAAATGACCATCATAATAAATATTATTTTATTTTAAAATACACACATTAATTTCTTTTCCAGAATTCCTGTAAAAAACAATATTGTAACCTTCCACTTCAAGATGTGAAATTTCTGAATGGAAGGAATAGAGATAGAAAGGCTAGTATTGTATTTGATTTAATATTAGTTCACTAAAACATTATTTAACTGCCATAAAAAGTTGTGTTTATCTCCACTTCAGATAGCTACAGAATTAAGAACTCAGATTTGTTAACATTGAGCATATAATAAAATCTTATTTATATCTTTCACTTTCAGTATATAGTGTGTGGATAATATGCACATCAATGTTATTTTTATATAGAGGTGACTAGTCAAAGTACCCAGGTTTATATGTTTGTAAGAGTGAAAAGATCTGCCTTCTTTAACAAAACAAAACAAACAAACAAAAAAAGTTGTTCCTTTATAGATCTGAAAAGAATTAAATAATATTTGAAATATTTCTTTTAAGAATTAATCTGGAGTGACATAGCTTGCTAAAATTCTCTTAGAGATTTTAAATAATCTTAAGAAAAACTAATAGACTAAATACATGAATAGGCCCCTATAAGATTTTATTATTTGTTCAATTTCAAGCACATCAGTATCAAAAAAATTTTATCTCAAGCTCTTGGCAAAAGGTAGTTAATTTGCTGGTTCCAATGGCAATGCTTTTTTTAAATATGACTTCTTAAATTCATTATTTTACTCAATATCTGCAGTAGGCCCTATGAAATAGGCTAGGACATTATTATTGTGCTCATTTTACAAATGAATAACTTGAGGCTTAGCATTCATATGTGACTTGCTCAAAAATCACATGACAAGCAAAAGAAATAACATTTGACCATAATTGATCAATAGGGCTTGCACTTGTAAAATCAAGTATGTTTTAAAATATAATTTTTGGGGGAAAGAAAAGTCTCATTTTGGAGTTATAAAGGGTGGATATCAACAAAATTCGCAGAAGAGAGACAGTCCAAAAAATTCAAAAGTTATTTTCATTTTATTTTGTTTAACAAGGAGAGCATTATTTTTGATTGGAAAAGACAGAAAAGGAATGATGAATGAGGAAGCAAAATCATAAACCAACAAATAAATGCATGAATAGTAAAAATGCACTTAGAAACCCTCAAGTCACCAAGATAAGACAAATAGTTTCCAAAGATAGTAAAAGGCTTGGCAGGTGTGATTTTTAAGCTACTTTTAGTTATTTTTGAGAGTCTGTGCAAAATGGGAGTAGTTCCATATGACCAATGAAGAACACATTTTGTTCTGAGTTTCCAAAAAGAGAGAACAGTGATGAATCTGCAAATTATACACCAGTGAATTTGACAGATTCATGGCAAATTCTGAAATGTTCAGAAGAAATAATCAGGAAGCCACTATAAAACAAAGTTATTACCCAAGGTACCAAAAGTTCAAAGAGAAAGAATAAATAAAAACTTACCTCATTTTTTTTTTGTTGGGTGAGGAGAAAATATTATTAGAATGGGCAATTAATGAAAGGGTGAAGATGAATTTTACAAAGATGTCAGCAAAACCCTTGAAATTATTGTGCAATATCTATGTGGAAAAATGAAAGATGATGGCTATATTTTAAAATTATTTTTATTGAATTATCAATAAATATTGATTTATTATCAATAGGTCAATCTCAAAAAAAAAATGACAGTTAGAAGAGATGATCAATATCATTGCTTTATAACCATTAGTGACTAGGACTCCACTACCTCCCAAAATACTCTAATTCTAGGATGGAGGGAAATCTCCAGTAAATTGGAGATCTATCTTAATCCTTGTGCCAGTTAAGTTAGTTTATCCATTAATTGGACAAAAAAGTAGATGGATTTTAGAATAATAAAATAATTTATGTATTGTGAATGACCTCAGAATTCATGCAGTCCATTCCCCTCATTCGTGAGATAAACATGAGGCCAGGAAAGTTAGATGATTTTCTCAAATATATTTTGGTTGTAAGTGTTAGAGACGTAATTTGTACTCATGTTCTCTGAATCAACATCATATGCTCATTAACTTTGCTAAACTAAGTAACATGTTGAATGATAGAATCTGAATGCAAAAACAGTTCAACTGGATAAAATCATTGTCCAAATCTAATTAAAGTAGAATTTAATGAAAATTCATGCAAGTGAGTCAAAAATAATTTTAAAATATTCAAGGATATAACATGACCAGAAAATAGGCTATATGGGGGAAAAAAAACAAAAAAAACAAAAAAGATTTTCTGGGAATTTTAATGGATTTTAATATGAGTGAATCCAGAATGTGACAGCAATTATGATTCAAAAAGAAAAAAAAAAGAATGTAAACATCCCATTGTATTTGCACAGTTCTCCCTCACTTAAATCCAATTCATTTGCATGTCATGGCATCACCTCCCTGATGTTGTGATCCTCTTAAAGAACAAAGGATAAACAACATTGAGAGATATATAAAGTCTAGAACACTGATTTGCTAATGTCTTATTGACGTCTATGACCTTTTAATTATATTTGAATTTCATACTAAGTTATGGGTGTCATATTTTAGAAGGATAATTAAAAGTTGGAAAGGAGAGGATGATTAAAGGAGAAAAACATATCACATGTAGATTGAGTAGTTTCATAAACTGAAAATGAAAAGTTTAAGGGGATATGATAATTTATACTGTAAAGGTAAAAAGACTTTGTAAACAAAATTATATTTGTTCTTAGCATTAAGTAGCAGAACTAACAGAAACAGAAGTTTCAGGAAATCAAATCAATCTGCCTACTTCTGTGTGTGTGTGTGTGTGTGTGTGTGCGTGCACGTGTGTGTGCGTGCACGTGTGTGTGCATGAGTACACATAGGGAGGGAAGGGGGAATAGCTTGATAAGAAAGTTGCAAAAGTTGAAGGGAAGGGAAAATAGGTGATTGTTCCTCTTCGAAGATCTGCAAGCAAAAATTGGATGACTTCACTAGGAAATTATAGAAGAGATTCTTAGGCAGACTGTATTAGATTGTTTTTCTAGCTCTGAGGTTCTGTAGTTCTGTCATTCTGTAGATGTTTTCACTAATCATGAGGAGTGATTTATGCTGATCCACTCATCCCTCTGACCTGTTAACCTTTGTGAAGAATGATAAACATCTGGGAGACAGCTGGCTGGGGTGAAGGCTACAGTTATTTTTCAGGCTGTAGTGTTTGTGACCACAAACAATATGGCTCTGGGGATGGGTGACAGCTGCTGATACTGTGGCCAGAAGCCAGGATCTCACCGTTCTATCTTTTCTACCAAGGGCTTTGGCAGTTTTACAGAGTCTGTCGTAACCAGGAATGATTTTATAGCAGAATGAGAGAGAGAGAGAGAGAGAGAGAGAGAGAGAGAGAGAGAGAGAGACTGACAGACAGAGACAGAGAGGCAGAAAAAGGTTTGAACTAATTTTTTCATATTTATTAAACATCATTTGCATGGAACTGTGTTAATGCAAATAAGTTGAATCTAGAATAATAATAAATGAAGTATTATAAGTACAAAAGAGAAATTTTCAAGAAGTGTGAATTCTGATGAAGGAAGTCTATTTTGCAATGTACAGGGAAAATTTCATTGAAAAAAAAGTTGTATCTAAACTTGGCTTCATAGCCAAGGTTAATCATTCCAGGGGTCAGAAATTGTTATCTTCAGTGATAATTCTAGGTAGAAAGGCCTACATATCTAAAGGCACAGTGGTATGAAAAAAATATGTTTGGAGTCAGCTAAAAAGTACAATTTAGTACAACTTTTGCCTTGATGTCAGGCAAAATATTCTAAAAATGAGAACCTTGCAAATATGGAATGGTCTGCCTCAATAAGTAACTTATTCTTCCTTCTTAGAAATGTTTGAATAAAACTGGGATAATATTTTGTCATTTATATTGGGGTGGACACTCTTATTGAGTTATGGAAAAGGGACTATTGACTATTGAAATTCCTTTAAATCTAGAAGCTGATTATTTTGTGACAATAATAAATCCAGTTTGACTGAAATGAAGAGTTTATAAGTGAGAATGGTATTAGGGAAAATTAGAAAGGTAAGTAAGAATTTTATGACCTTAGTATCACAGATTTGGAGCTGGAAAGTAACTTAGAGAAGTTAGAAGACTAACTTCTTTTGTCAACTAAAGTCAAGAGAATTTAGATGATTTGTCCATCAGTTTTCACATGTAGGTAATCACGTGAGTAGAATGTGAACTAAGGTCTTCCAAACTCCAAGCACAGCATTGTATTGTACAATCTGTCTACAAGAGATAAAGAAATTATTTTGTAGGATATGGAGCTACTGAATAGTTTTGAGCAGATAGCAACCTGGTCAGATTTATAGATATTGATGACTAATCTGGCATTTTTTAATAAGGACAGAAATAAAGAGAAATGATTTTCTCATATTTTCTTGCCAAATTAGAAAGAAAAAGAATAAATGTACAAGCCTGCTGTTGTCCAGTCATTTTTCAGTAAACTATTCTACTGCTAGAGGAAGTTAAAATACCAGGATCATAGATTTAAGAGTAGGATACTGGGATAGCTAGGTGGCACAGTAGATAGAGCACCAGCTGTGAAATCATGAGGACCTGAGTTCAAATCTGCTCTCAGACAACTTAATACTTTCTAGCTGTGTGACCCTGGGCAAGTCGCTTAATCCCAATTGCCTCACCAAAAAAAAAAAAAAAAAAAAAAAAGTAGGATAAAGACCATTTAATTAAATTTTTTTCATATTACTGCTGTGGAACCTAAAGTGCAAATGAGTGACAAAAAAAGAAAATAACTGAGACATTGTTAGATAGAATTCTTATGTAATCTTAGGTCAACTACTTAGGTTATCTAGAACAAGTTTAAAATGAAAATGAGAGGCTCCAATTACATCAACTACAATTAGCACCAGCCCCATCAATGAGATTTCATATGGTGTACTAATAATAAGAGTAGTTAACACTAAAAGAATTAAAAGAGGTAATTATTAAACATATATCACTACTGAGCCTGATTCTATTGAGCCAAAAAGGGGGGAGGGGAAAAGAATGAGGAAAAAAAAAACTTTCAAAAGAGATTCAAATTTAACACAATCTTTTTTTTTTTTTTTTTTTTTTTTTTTTTGAAGAATATACTAGCTAAAGAATGAGGGGAGACTCCTTTCTTTTGTTTTTTTTTTTTCTTTTTAAATTTTTTTTTAGCACTTTCTCTTCTTTAATTTGTTGAGCAAATATTTTATGCTTGATGATATTACACTAATGTTCAATTCACTACCAAGAGTAATCACTAGATCATATTAGGAAGATGAGATTAAATCATAAGGATTTTGTCATTGCTGTCATTTTTTTGAGAGGAAAGTGAGAGACAAAAAGAGATAAAAAGGAAGAAACAGAGGAGAGACAAAGAGAGAGAAAGAGGGAGAGAGAGATATTAAGAAAAACCATGAAAGAGGCAGAAAAAAAAAAGAAAAAAAGAGAAAGGAAGGAAAAATGCACTTTGAATGTACAAAACAGTTAAGAGATTAAGATTATTCAATGGAGCTACTTTTATTCAATTTATGCTTTCAACAATCACCTATATTTTGCTGTATAAAAAGAAAACAAACAACAGAAAAATATATTTTAATATCCTATAAGCATTATTAGAAAATAGCATTAATGCAAAATCACTAATAACAAATAGTTTGAAATAGTTAATATTTTATAATACATTAAACAAATATATCTAACATGATCTATGACCTACCCCCCAAATCATGACTAATCATTTTCCAGGAAAATTTAATTGAAAACACCAAAAGAGCACTTCATATCTTTATTTATATTTGCCAAATATATTTTAGTATTTAAAATAATTAGAAACTAAATTTATTTTCTAGAATAATATATAAAAACAAAAGAAAACATGAAAAAAATAAAATCATTTTGGTTTGGGTACTTAAATGAATGCTCTTAATTTTCTCCAATATACAACTAAATAACCAGGGATGCATTCTTTCCTATTTGGCATTTTTATCAGACTAGTAAAACATCTACTGACTATTTTTTTTCTTAAAATATAGTAAACTGGCCCCTCAAGCTCATCATGATGAATAGATTTAGTGCAATTCAGATACACACACATGTATATATGTATGCATATGTATGCTTGATTGTATTTGCTTATTTAGTTCTGATGCATAGTATTCATTACCACTATAAGTTTGTTGTTTTATTGAAAATGGTACAAAGGAATTAGAGTTAAATTTAGAGTCATAGTACAAATGTTCAGAAACTCTTATGGTCACTTATTATCATTTGATGTTGGACAATTTCTCTTTTCCAATTTGGATTTCAATTTCCTCTCCATAAAATAATATTGAACTTGTTGGCTCCTAAGTTATCTCCAGCTCAAAAGATCTCATCCTAGAAACTATTAATTTTTATTATCCTTTTAAGAACAGAAAAAGGAAAAAAAAAACTGGACTTGCAGATAATATGTAGTTTTATGAGTTCATCAGAAAGAAAAATGTAAACATATAATAATTAGGAAATGTCAATTTATATACTTCTCCATGAACAAATGATGCCTAAAAGATAACTCATCAACAAATTGAGACAATTACAAAGCAATTACTATACAGTTTAGTACAAGTTTGAGGAGTATGGTGGTATCCTATTCACAGGAAGAAGAAAAACAGCTGAAATGGCTCTCTGAAGATTTAGAGATCAACAAAATGAATGTGCTTGAAAATATTATAAACAAGAAATATGTTTGAGTTAAGACATATATCAAAGAAATATCTTAGATAATGATTAAGTGGAACAGGAAGTCTTATGCTAAAATATTAATCAGTAAAACCTGAATATGTCATCTCTCAGATCTATATGAACCTGAGAAAAATCATTTAACTAACCAAAGCCTCAGGTTCCTCTCCTGGAAATGGGGATACTAATAGACCCTGCCTCATACAAGGATCCCTTGAGTTATAACAAATATAAAAACTTTACAAATCTTAAAATAATATATATGTAGATAGACGTATATATATGCTACCTATCATTTCTATTATTAGAGAAAATTTTTCAGAATTCAGACTCTTTCATGCATTAAAAACATAAATAATATATTTGTTAGTTTTTTTTTTTCCCAGCTAACCTATTATCATATATAAACTATTGCTGATTTAAAGTATCAGAGCATAAAGTTTCAATACTTGATCTCATTGATGAAGCATTTTCTTCAAGTCTGAAAACAAAAGTAATACATGCTTTCTCATCCTATGAGACTCTTACCTATGTATTACCATAAATGTCTCAAAGGGGCTCTGTGCAATATTTAAGGGTCTTGCTCTAGGTATTTTAAAAATTCATGAATACCAAGGTAACATACACTCTGCTTATTTATTCTTGTCTCCTTTTCTAAAATTAACTATAATGATATCTTTTATGTTGTTTCAAATATGCAATTTTGGCACAATTATCAAATAAATATTTTGGAACTTTAGCCATATTCAAAGTTTTCATACAATGAAATCATGTGTGCCTTGAATGTTAAAGATTTTTTTTTATATAAATTTAGGTAATATTTAGTAATCAGGTTTCTCATCATGTGACTTTGTTAACAATGACAGACATTTTCACTAAGACTGAAAAATGCCATGTGCTGACAAATTCCAATTGAACTGAAATTCCACAATTGTGTGTGCAGGTGTGAATGACTGATTTGTTTTGATTTTAGCTGAATGTTTCAAATAATGGAGATATTGGTAGACACTGCATTTCTGTTGCCTGCTTTGTAATTTACATTAGAAGCTGAGCTATACTATATAAAAGTAGGCTCTCATCTGCCCTATCCCAGCATTATAAATAGCAAATTAAAAGGCACTGCATCTGAAGGGCAATAGTAGAAGATATAATTATTTTATGCTTCAAAAGAAGACAGTGAAAACCTTACTGGAACATTTTGTAGCTAGAAAGAAAATATCACCAGAATTTCAAAATACTCTACAATATTGAAAACTGTGTTTTTATTTTATGTCTATACTAAAATGTGCATACTCAAAATATACTTTCTGTCTAATGATGCTTTAAAAAACAAACAAAAATCACTTCTGTAAGTCATTTTGTTTTATCACATTGCCATATCATTGGCAATTCTAATTAATAACAATCTGTAAATTTCTTAGAGGAAATGAAAATGTTGATATATATATATCTATATATATATATATATAGATATATATATATCAACATTTTCAATTTTTACAGCTTTAAAAATCTTTTAATATGAAATATATCCTTATTTTAACTTCAACATTTTATATGATTTGGAATTGAGTGCATTGGATTCTAAAACATTCTATATTTATCATAAAACTACCTAACTCTTCACATGTTAAGTGTATTTTTGGAAGTTATTTTCCCCTAAACATTTGTTGCATTTATGTACAATTTTAATCCACTTTAACTACCCCCAATATATGATATGATAGAAGTTCACATAGCAATTTTTCATCTCATCTTCAGAAATTTCCTCATTCTAGAACAATTATCTCTCCTATATATCAATATATTTATCATAATTTAATATTCCACAAGACTTCCAAGCTTGTTGAAAGCAAATCTTCAAAATATATTTGGGACATAAATTTTAAATTCTAAGTATAATTCTCAGATCTTACATGTTAACCTGAACTTCTTTTGACAGCAATGTTTGAATGCAAAATGAGTAAAAATTGCCTGCAACTAAACTTCTGTACTCCATTCTTTTTTCTTTAATGCTCATGAAAAATATTTTTCACTATGGCAAAGGTTAGCCACTTTTAAAAAGTCATTTTTTAAATTATCTTTTCCATTTTGGGATTTCTTGGGGAAAGGATTTTTAATCTTTTTATGTCATAGACACATTTGTTTAAGTTCATGCACAACTTTATAACATTTCCTTTTAAAAGATCACAAAAAAATGCTGACTTTTGATAGAAATGAATGACAATAAAATATTTTTCCCATCTGGTTTCATGAACTCTTTACACTTGGGTTCCATTGATCCCCCGAGTAATGCCCAGTGTAAAAGAACTATTTTCCCCCAACTACAAGGCCCTTTTAAAAACTTCTTTATAAGGATTTACGAAGTTGTTTTGTAGCACTATCTACCTCTTTTTGACACTAATTTTATTTTTATTTTGACTGAATAGTTCATTGGGCCCTAAGAGAAACATTCTCTTATACTTTTGCCTTGAATAAGACTCAAAACACAACTTTCTCAAGCAAATAGCAATGACAGCATCTCTAACATTCACATTTTTTAAAACCCTGAGTTCTTCAGATTAAAATTTATTTTTGAAACAACAATATTAAAAATAGAAGAGAATGCAACCAAATTCATTTATATAGTTTGAAATCCTGGAATCAAATTGTCAGGTAGTATAATTAAATGTGGGAAAAATATCCCAGTCTATTTGACCTGATGATTGACCAGTTACTAATGTTCTGAATCAGTTTTGCATGATATATAACCATTGCTGTCACAAAATTTAAAATTTCAAAAGTATTGCCTTTCTTAGGTAAGTGTTATACTAATTGCACTACTTTACTGGTGGTGAGTGAAGAAGAGGAGCATCTGAATTAATGATTTTATCTTATTGGAGAACTCTTGGTATGGAAACTCCCTCCCTAGACATAAATTTACAACTCCCTTTTAACTTAAAATCTTAATGAAGTGCTTAGGAAACACAGTTTCAGTAGCTTGAAAAGATGTCAGTAACTGATAAAATTTAGGAGAAATTATTTTCTTTTATCAAAAGAGATTATTATTTTAAAAAATTACTCAGTGTTATCTAAATATTACTTTAAATTTCTACAGAGCATTGGCTGGAATGGAAAGCTCTTTCCTAACTTTACTTACTGCAGCCTTGTCAGAAATCAGAGATTCTGTGATGATGATAAAAGTTTTAAGAAGTACTTAGTAAAGTGTCTAAATTGTAGTGAACACTCTGAGATAGAAGAGAGGTGGGGCTTCTTTGAAAAAAAACTTCCTTACCTCCAACTGTAAGGAATGATAAATTGTTATTATTTATTTAGGATTGTTATATTGATTTATAGTTTAATATTTTAATAACTATTAATTGATGTTTAAAAATATTCATTTTACAGATGAGTAAACTGAGATCCAGATAATTAATTCATTGATTTGTCAAGTTGCACAGGTGGTTTTTTTTAGGGTAAATGTTTAGTAAACTAGCTACAAACACACACACACACACACACACAGAGGACACTTTTTTCAGTTCAATCTGCATCAACCTTCTCCAACACTTTCTTGAGTCTTGACAATCAATGAAACAATCAAGTCCCTATTTTTATCTTATCAAATATTGAACATATAAATGCTTATACTGGATATACAACAATCAACTTTTATTGTCCTGTTCAGCTGAATCATATGAACTTCTGTAGTGGCTTGCTAAAATTCAAACCCATGTCATTTGATTATATATTTAATTTTCTTTTTAATAAACTATGCTAACTTCCTAAAAGTACTGAAGTCTAAAGTAACACTATATGAACTACCAGGAGGAGCTATCTCAACATACAATTCCTCTGAATTTCTATCATGCTGTTTTTCCTGCAAATTGCCACTACAGTGAAGACACACTGAACTTTTTCCATTTTAACTACTTATTTTCTTCTCACCATAATTTATTGGATATTTTTCATATTTATACTCTTATGAAAGAAAGGTAAATTCATAAGATTCTTGTGACATTAGAGGAAGAAATGGTGTCAACTAATTATCAATACACTAAATAATAATAAAGCACCTTAAATTTTGCAACATATCATTCATACATCATTCTATTGTATGCTCATTATGACTGAAATGATAGCTTCTATCATGATTTTCATCCTTTAATTGAGGAGACTGATAGAGTTACTGCTTGCCCACTTTCATTTAACCAATATTTAAAAGAAGCATATTTCAAATGCAGATCTGCCTAAATCCAAGAGTAACCAAATATTATCAAATATTTGAATGCATACTATACTTAGAGATGACCATGTCAGTAAAAACAATGGAACAGACAGAAGAAATTTTGTGGAGGGAGAATTTAAATTCTACTTAAAACCTAGGCATCTCTACATGGAGATATACCTTCCTCTGGTACAAATGCCTTAGTAAGGTAGCTATGACCTATTTTCCAAACTCTACTGAAAGTATTTATTAATAGAAATGGGGAAAAGTTTTGCTAAGAAAATTTATCATGTAAGCAAGATATCAGAAAGCATATTTAAACTATTTAAGAAAACAAACTTTCAAAGCTTTTTGGCACCATTTATTTACATATAAGCAATTGGTGTGCTAATTATAAATCATTTTGCTTATTCATTAGACTCATTACTTCATGTATTGGAAGTAATAAAATTGCATTTATTTTAAAACAAACTTTAATTCAGAGTTTTCACTAATTTAGACAGTCTTTCCTCTCTTCCTGCTATCCAAGTGCATAAATCAGTGTAATTTTCATTCACATTTTCAGTAGATGGAAGTAATTTTACTTAGAAATTATAGCCAGAGATGACTAAATGGATGTGTCATATTTGCAGAGATCAAATCTTGCTGGTGTCACTAGAGTTATAAAACTAAATGGGTTGATTTAAAATGAAATATCTTGTGAAATATTTGCGAGAGAGATAATTTTTGTATCTTTTCCCCTACCAGTCTGCTAATATGCTGCACTGTTATTGACATATAAAAAAGAAAAGAAACCATATCAAAAGTAAAATGTTTTGATGATTCTGCTAGTGAACAAAAAGTAGAGTGTTTGTATTATTCTCAGTCCAGAAAAAAATCTTCCATACATTTGAGGATTTATGTATTTGTATAGTTCTGTTGAACTTTGCCTTGTTCTTGTCTTCAGAAACCTTCTAGATGGAATAAAGGTATAGGCCTACTGATCAAAGAGAAAATGTAAAAAAAAAAAATTTAATTGCTACTGTAGACAAATCACAGCAAAAACTCTTATTTTAAAAAATTTTCAGAAGAAGGTGATTCCAGTAAAATAGATTGTTTTGAAAAATTAAAATTGATTATTGAAATAAGAACTATATTGTAATATGTAACATATATATATATATATATACATACACTGATTGAAAGCATATTCCTATATATGCATTTATATTGTTTTGATAATAATTAGAGAAAAACATTCTGTCATCTCCTTTCCTCTTATTAATCAATTAGAATATATAAAAATCTAATTAAATTGTATAAAAGGATGATGATCTATTCCTTCCCAGTTACTTTCATTTCTTAAAATTAGCATTTCATTTAAAGGGCTAGTTCATGAATATAAACTTTTCATCTATCACAGGTTCTTCATGCTAACTCTTTATTCTCTTTAACATCAATGTATGTGTATACAAAAGCCTGTAGCTTGTACTCTGTGTGTGGAAACCTGTTAGTTTATGTCATTGAAATTCAACTTCAGGTTTGGAGAATTATAGTAATTTGCTTTTGGGTGTCATGTTTGTTGCTGCCTACCACGTGTCCAGGGCTCTTTTACAAACTGAAAAGTGTTAGTTAAAATTAAGATAAAAACAGAGAGATTAATGGATTGAATTGTGGATCTTCTACTCTGCTTCTTGTAAAAACCTATGTAGAGAGAAGGAAAAGAGATTGGTCTCCAATATACTGGTCTTATGAGAAAAGTTTCAGACTTAGAGACCTGAATTAGGATTCATATTCTACTTGTACCATTTATTAGCTATGACTCTGGGAAACTCATTTAACCTGAATCTTAGTTTTCTCATCAGTAAAACAGAAATGGCATCTTCAACATAGTATTTTTGTAAATTTTGAATGGGATAATATATTTTTTTAAATTTGCAAATGTTAAAGATTTGTTGTCTTTATTATTATTTAAAAAAATATCTAATTCAAGCTAAGAGAGAATTCCACCAAAACAAAAAGAACAAAAACAAAACAAACAAAAAATAAATAAACCCACAAATGAATAAAACAAATAAAACCAAAACAAAACCACCACTACAACCAACAACAAAATATAATCTAGACTACATAATCATTGCAGAATGAAGATCTGGATATTCTGAATTCTGGAAACACAACTTTTTTCTCAATTATCCAGATAATTACTCACATTCTTCTGTCTGTGAATTGTTACTTATATGGAATATCTACCTGTACTGTATTAGTAATAATCAAGGGAATCATTGCAACTCTGATTCTATTCTTAACATAGTGACCTTTGGCAAATTAACTTACCTTTTGGGTCTTTAGCTTCCAAGAGAATCATGAAAGACATTCATTAAATAGTATCTAAAGTCACTTCAAACTTTAAAGTTATTTTTTCTATGAATCAATAAGCTAACTTATTGTATTTACTAATCTATCTAGAAATATGACATAATTGATAACATTCTAATATTGTCTTCTTTCTGAAGACAGGGTGTAAGTGTCATTTTAGATACTTAACACTTGTTTGACTTCATTCAAATCAATTCACTCTCTTTGGGTCTCAGTTTCTTCATTTATTCAAAGAGCATTCATAATAAAGGAAACCTCCTTCACAGTGTTGTTTGAAGGATCAACTGGGACACTATATGAAAAGTGATTTGCAAAATCAAAATAATTATATAAATCTTAGGTATTATATTAATACCTTAATAGCAATATATTTAGTATCTTAGACATAAAATTAAACAAATATATCTGAGCATTTTAAATAAAGAAAATTAAAATTCATATTTTAATGCATTTTTAAAATATGGTATAAGTAATAATCATTTCATACAAGATTTAAACTAATTGAGAATAATACATTTAAAGTTAGAAAGTGAGTTTTTTTTTCATTTCAATTAAATTCCATACTAGTATATGACCTTGGATAAGTCTTTTCACTTCAGATTCTTCCTCTGTGAAAGAAGGGTTTTAAAGCCAATAATCTCTATTTTCCATTCTAGCAGTAAAAACAATGTACAAAGCTCTCATAGATCTTGTACTTAAAGAAGTTTTCCATTAATATGATCATCTACTCTTGTTTTAAATCAAGTATCCCAAATTTGTTCTAGCTTTGAACTAGACTTTTTAAAAATATACAACTTGAAAATACTATAACAATTATAGTCTTGTTTATCATTTAATGTAATCTCATTAAAAAATCCTATCAAAGACTGTCACTTTATGGGTTTTGTTTTCAGTAGAGAACAAAGTGAATTCAGTTCAACAAGGGGCATTTATTAAGCACCCACCAAGTCTCTAGCACCATCCTAGTCAATGGATATAAGAAGACAAACAATATGGACAATATCCTTGAAGAGTAACCCTATACTCTAAAAAAGTTGTTATAATAAAAACTCTAATACTATGGAAATTCAAAGGGAGGGAGACGCCAAGTACTGAGAGGGGTCACAGGGAAGGATTCACAAAAGAGATAACATATAAAGAACTATAAAGAAAATAAGAGAAATTAGATTCTGAGCTAAGAAAGGAGAATATTTTAAAATATTTTATGCTAATATCAGCAGATAAGAAAAGGTCTGTCAAGTTCAGAAGAAAAGTATTTCAGTTTGGTTGAAATATATAGTGATATGCTCAAAGATTTGTGAAGTGAGGATGAATAATAGGTGGTGAGAAGATGTAGATGCGCTGAAAGTTTCTGGCTGACAGATTTGTATTTTAATCTTTAGTTAGTGGGAAGTCAAAGGGTTTTTGTATGTTTTTCTTTGTTTTTTTGAGGAAAGGAGTTACATGGTGAGAGCTGTACCTTAAGAAAATTATTTTTTTTTTTGCAGCTCTGTGGAATATGGCTTGGAAAAGGGAGCATCTGGAAGGAGACCAATTAGAAAAATAAGACACTTATATAGATGTGAGAAGCGATGAGACTGTAAATTAGCATGGTAGATGTGTGAATGGTGATGAGGCCTGCAATACTCTGAGTACAATCCAGAACAGATTAAAGTATGATTAGGAAATATTTAATCAAATAAATAAAAATACAATAATATAACATTAACATAAAATTTCTTAATTCAATAAGGAAGTCACAGGAATTCTTGGGCAATAGGATAATGTTACTATTTGAGTTTAAAACTAAAGTTCAAGTTCAGACCTTTATATTTAATTGCAATGGAAAATGAGACCCCAAAGAGTTAGGGATTTAGCCAGTCCCTTGAGTAATAAGTGGCAGAGCCAGACTTATAGGAAGATCCTTGGATTCAATAACCATTTTTCTTTCCATTTAAACATTAGTTCTTCATATAATTCTGGTGAATATAGAAGGAAATAAACAAACACTATAAAAAAGGAGATTTAATCAATTTAATATCTTTTTATAGACTAGAAGACAAAACAAAATAAACAAACAATAAAAAGGGCTCAAGAAATGATATTCAATATAATGTTCTACATTCTTATTTCACATACATAACATATATTAATACTAAAAACAATAATATATGGTTTTATCTACATTTAACCAATTGTTATAAAATGGCACACATTTAAAACAAAAGAAAGTACTAACTTTTCAAAATCCAACAAATCTGTGGCTATTGTTGTATTTTAGAAAGTAACCTTTATGGTAGTTTTTAGTCCCCCTTGGTGATGAAAGCAACAATAGAAGAAGCTATACACACGTATTTTAAATAAATATATATATATCTACATATACGTTTATATGTAGATATATAAGTAAGCAGACATAGAAAGATAGACGGATAACTGGATAGATAGCTAAATGATAAATACATAGATGTATATATAGGCAGACAGACAGAGAGACAAATACAGATAGATAGATAGATTCTTAGAGGTGATTCTTACCTGTGGACTTGGACAAATCATTGAATCTTTCTCATGCTGTTTTTTTATCTGTAAATGGAACTAATGGCATTTCCTTGATTATTTGATCAAATTATTGTAAATCTGAAATGACAGGATGTGAGAAAATTACTAGCATTATAAAATCAATGTGAGAGTTATTAAAATAATTATTGTCAACCATGAACATCATGATTGAAAATCAAAGGTACTCTCTTCATTTGTAGTGGATGTTATTAATAAATTACATGACCTTTGTGGTCCATTCTTCTAAATTTTTTAATGGTAGCTTTTGTTTGTCACTATTTGGATAAGAAATACACACTTCTGCCAAAGGACTACTGAATTCTATTAAATGTCAGTGCTACCATTTGATAGTTCAGCCAAGGTCTATGTCCAACTTGAGTTCCAGGTTAGACCTCGAAAAAAGTTCTATCATGTCTTGCCAAAATGTGGAAGTTATCTTCTTAATGATGTGCTCATAGACTATATTCCCCCCCCCCATAAGATTTTAAATGACAAACTTTCCTAAAGCTTTACATTTATTAATAGTGGTATGCAAGAACATCTCTCTTGACATGAAATCCAGTACTCTTTCCACTAACCATTGTTGGCAAAAAAAAAAAAAATAAGTAAATAAATAACAAAATTAAAAAAGTAAATCACAGAATTCAACCAAGGAAAATCTTCCCAAAAAGTATAGTCTTTAAAAAAAAAGCAATAATATATTTTATGAAAACTAACTGAATAATAAATACCACTTCTTCAGAATGCTAAGGGGTACAACTTTCTGCCTTGTGCCCTCAATTTGAAAGGCAAGAAAATGAAATTTTAAAGGATTTTGAAGAGTGAAGAACAGATGGTAGTTGCAGTTTAGACCAGACAAGTATTCAGGGAAATGTAAATGAATTGTTTGGAAACAAACAATCCAGTTATAAGATAGATGCCAATCTATATCAGCTAAGATAGTGAAATATTTTAAAAGATTTGTTGAACTCTCTTTATATGATATATAAAAGTAATGTTTATGTACAAATACATATGCATACACACACATTTATGTGTATATTTAACAGATACATGTATATATGCCAATAGCAGATGAAAATGAAATACTTCTACATATATCCTAAGACCTTTATTATGTGCTTTGATTCTAAGGCCAAAATCTTCAAGAAATGTTGGAGATTTAATGGACCTTATAATTAATAACATGTAATCCTTTCCTTTTATAGGTAAGGAAAATGAGGCTGCAGAAACAAAATAACTTGTTCAAGTTCTTACAGGAGCAAAAGGCAAAAGTAGGATTAGAAAATGAGTTTTTGATGAGAGATCAAGTAAAATAAAGAATGCCATGCTGTCCTCTCCTCAAGAGGACATGTTCAGAATTAAACATGTCTTTGGGAGCTATTTATTTATAATATAAAAGTTTATCTTAGAGTTTGGATTATTAACTATATTATTTTGTATAGTGGAATTGGAAAAAAAAAGTATTGTGAAATACACACATGCAGAAATTTCATCGTGTTTTCCTAACATTTATTTAAATTCTGGAACATATTATGAGATTGGAGATTGAAGAAGGTAGATGAAGAGATGAAGAGAATCATGCTAATATTTCTCTGCAAGAGAGGGAGGGAAAAAGGAGAGAGAGAGAGACAGAGAGAGAGAGAGAGAGAGAGAGAGAGAGAGAGAGAGAGAGATTTTCTGTAAGGGAGCTAAAAAAAATGGGAAAAATGAGAAATCCAGCTTTATAATTTTTATTTTTATTTTGCACACTTTTTTTCCTCATAACTGATTTCCCTATAGATAAATCTAATTCAGAAAAATTTATATTCAAGAACCCAAAGTTATTTCATCAATAAATAAACTGCTAAACTGTGCTTTTCCATCACTGCCATATTTATTAGATAAAATTCAAGTTGCTTTGAATTCTCACAGGTTCCTCAAACCTGGGCAAATTAAGGTCTTTCTATAAAAAGAGTATTTTCAAAACATGATTGCAACTTATTTTTAGTCTTGCCATGTTTTTTTTTTTTGTTTGTTTGTTTGTTTTGTTTTCCATATATGACAGTGTAATTTTTTTGTTTATTTGTTAATGATGTTTGGGTTTTTTGGTAATTTTCACCTCTGAAAGTTCTCTGAAGACTCTCTCTGAAGACTTAACTGTTGTCATTCATCATCATACATTTTAACATGCTTATTACTCTAGCCAGTAAAAACAAAGAAAAAATTACAAGGTTTCACAACATTCCTTTAATTTCTTATAAACAGAAAGAAATATGATATAAACAACCAATAGTTAAGCCTAGTTTCAGAGCCACTTGGGAAATTATTTTCATCTTCAATGATAATGACAGTAATTGTGGCTTCTAGAAGCAACTGCATAGAATAGTGTTCACAAAAAATATTTATACAGAATATGAATTAGGAAAAGTTTAGTGATAAAATATTCTTTAAAAATAGCTTTATATTATGATGTTTTTGCGGTTATATCCAACTCTTCATTATTCCATTTGGGGTTTTCTTGACTACAATACTGGAGTAGTTTGCCATTTCCTTCTCCAGCTCATTTTATAGAAGGGAAAACTGAAGCAAACAGTATTAAGTGACTTTCCCAGGGTCACACAGCTAAATTAATGTCTGAGACTGCATTTGAGCTTAGAAATATGAGCTTTCCTCACTCTAAGCCCAGCATTCTCTCCAATGAACCAGCTAGTTACCTCTATATTAAGAGATAAATAGTTAGTATTCATAATATATGCTTTGGGAAAAAAACTAGATTACATTTAAGCCCTCTATGTTACAATGGCCAGCTCAGTGATGTTGCAGATAGAGTCCTGATCCTGGAGTCAGGAAGACTTGAGTTCAAATTCAGCTTTAGACCTTTATTAACTATGTGATCCTAGGCAAGTGGTTTAACTCCTACTTGCCTCAGTTTCCACATCTCTAAAATAGGGATAATGATAATACATGTCCCAGAGTTGCTTTGAGGATCAAATGAGATAATAACTGTAAAGCACTTACCACAGTATCTGGCATATAATAAGCTCTCTATAAATGATAGCTCTTACTATCATTATCATTATTATAAAAACAGATCTTTAATATTTGCATTATCTTATTAAAATGTATGTATATGTGTACATATATATACACACATATAGACACACATATACAAGCATATATTCACAATCTGCTCAAAACAAATACATGCACATACAACAAAGTGAATCTGACATGAAAATACAGAAAGCCTATCTCAGATTGATTAAGTTTAAATTCTATTATATTAAAAAAATTAAGAATACATTGCTTTATTTTCATCACTTGTCCTTACTATCATAGCCTGCAAATATTTATTTGATAAAAACATTTTGTAATATACATATATATATATATATATATATCTTGCAAGGAAGAATTATTTAAAGAAAATATATCATTTAGGAGAGCTATGCTGCACTATATGCCTGAAGAGGAATTTAGATTTTTTAAAAATAGATTCATAATCCTTTGCTTTTTTTCATTCTGACATCCTAGCATTTTATAGTTTCATCTGTTCACAACTGATCTCATTTATTCAGCCTCTGCTTTAACTTGCACATACTGGATATGGTATTGTAGAAAATGTTGTGTCAGAAATGATGCTACTTTAGTATCCCATGAGGAGAGCTGCTGCTGTGGAACCATTTCCAGTGAAGAATTTATATGAGGAAATGGTTGTATGGAAAGGCCCTTGCATCCAGCATGGTGAATCAGAGCATCTGTATTCTCAGTGATTGCTGAGAGGAAAGAAAATAGTGACATTAGAGGGAAAACTGCTACTTTTAAAAATTTCCATGATACGTTTTGAGGATGAATTGCCTGACCTGCTTGCTTTGTTTATTAACATCAGTACCTTCCTAAACCAGGAAGAGTAAAAGAAAAAGAAAAAAAATAAACAAAAACCCTAAACCTAAATTCAAAAGCCAAAACAAAATAGCAATACCCTTAATGCAATGACCAATTCAGTCAGGCTTCTCTAAAAGGAGCATGTCTATTCAAAAAATGCCTTTAATTTGTAATAATTAAATTCATTTATTAATGATATAGTATTTATATTTGGGAGACATGATTTTTGTGCAGGTTCAAATACATTCTTTAAATAATCCAGAGAAATGGTTCTAGTATAACTATACCTTTTATTATTCTCATTCATTTCAAAGAAGATGGGACCAAAATCAGATGCTTTGCTGAGCTTTTCTAATGACCACTTTCATAGTATCCTATTATTTATTCTTTTTGACTCAAGATGGTCTTTCTATTATTAGAAATGTGTATCACATAAGCATAAAAATGGTCAATTTAATTGTACTATTTCTAATTTTTTCACACAAAAAGAAACTGAAAATAATCAAGTGCAAGATAAAAATTTGATAAAAAATAAAATTTCCATTCAATTCATTTCAATAGATATTTGCTTAATTGCTCATTAATGGCACTTACAGAAGATATTGGCTACAAAGGAAAAATAAAAAGTAGCCCCTGATCTCATTGAAGTTATAATCTACTCAAGGTGTACATTTAGGTTAGCACTTTTTACTACATGGCCTGTGTGAATCTGCAAAATACCCTAAGAAACTAATTTTTTCAAAGAAATCAAAAATAAGATTTTAAAAAACAAAAATCCCTATCCAAATGATTTTCAGAAAAGACATATCTGATACGTCCTTAATTCTTGATATCCTACTAATGGTTCTAGTTTAATGCATGATTCATGGGCCTGAAATGGATTATCCTCATATTCATGACTACATGTACAAAGTACAGTCCCCTTCTAACACTGGAAAACTCAGGGACTCATATAAAATTGTCATTTCATAGGTTCAGTAGGGCCACCCTCGATTCAAAGAAAGAAACTTTTTGAGGATAAGCAAATGCTAATATCCATACAAATTAAGCTACAAAGTTCCCAGCATACACTTTCTAGAGCAATACAGAGCCCATGGCTCTCAGCTTGCTTTATGTCTTTTAATGCCTGTACCAGTTAAAAGAGGGATGTATTTTGGAGTTGCCATTATTGTAATCACCAAGTGACTGCAGGGCTAATTTCTCAAGGAGCACTGTGAGGGGAAAGGTTCTTGGATCTAGCCCTCCTTTTGTGCTGAACATGGGATTACATTGTTTGAAAACAAACAAGACAGCCTTCATGGGACTGAAATACTTTGTATGTGTTGTTATTTGCAGTGCATGCCAAGACATTCATGAGCACCAGAGCTGGCGAGCTAATTAAGTATATATATGTATGTGTTTAAAACAGCCTAATAAGGAGCATTGGAAATCTGCAAGATGAGCGAATATCTTATAACTTCTTCCGCAGGTGCGAGGATAGCTACAAGCCATGGACTTTCTGTCCTGCTTCTTGTTTGTGGCTTTGTGAAGGGTGCTTTGCTTTAATCTAAAGTGCTGACTTTTTTCCAATATCACTTTCTCTTCTTAAAGCAAAGAGCAAATCGCCTGTAAAATCTTCGGAGCGGACAGCAAAGTTGACCCTAAACTCCAATCATCACTCTGCACCCAATGTACTCTAATTCTCTACACAAGGAGCACCTTCTTCAGGAAGTTAAAAAAAAAATAAAACAAAATAAAAACAAAAAAAAAAAAAAGAAAAAAGTTAAAAAAAAAAAAAGAAGAAGATTGCCCACGTTTTATTAATGCTATTTTCTTTGGCAGACCACTGAGCTTTTAGTTCAAAAGAACTGGCTTGAAGTGATAGGACATTTTGTAACAGCAAGACTTGTTTTCCTTTTCTTTCGACAAGTAGAAGCACTGTATGATTGACTGCTCAGGGTTTGGCCTGTAAGTCATCAGAATATAAGTGTTCGCTGTGGATATCCTTGATTTCCACTAGGTCACATCGTTTCTCCACTGGAGACAAACAGAGACCAAAAACAAATAAATGAATAAAATATTACAGCATATCCTCAAACAAAAAAAAAAAAAATCTGCCTTTTGGGGGAGGAACAAAAATATTAACATGGCAAGCCAATGTATAGAACATTAACTTGAAGCAAGGAAAAAAAAAAAACACACGGACAAGAATGAAGTGGTACTTTTTCTACTTTTTAATTTTTTTTTCCTTTACTTGTGTTGGGGCTCTTTTTCATTTCTTTTTTTTTTTCTTTTTCTTTTTTTGTTCCAATTTCTTGTTCAATGGTGGCAAGTATTGACTAAGGCCCATCCCCAGTTAACTTTGTGGAAGTTTCTATAAATACATTTTTTGAGTGTTCTCTGTTTCATTGTATTTTATCTAATTTTGCAATTACTTGTATATGCAAAGCTGACATAAGTTCTGTAAATTGCTTACAGTACATGTGATATAACTTCAAAGTAGGAATAATATGATCCTCATGCAAGCAATTTTTAATATAATATATATCTATATCTATATGTTGTGCCACCAAAAAACATCTTTATTTTGTTTTCTAATGAAGCATACTATTTTAATTTGTAATTCAATATTGTGTGAATTTTGTAATACATGAATTCACTTCCACTGATTTGACACTTTCAGATGTCTGTTAATTTCTGTAAAATGCACATTAAAATTTGTAATGGTCTCTGAAAAATTAACTATTTCAGTTGTGTGTATAATGTGTTTGAACTTAATATGTGCCCTTTATATTTATGTTGGTTTGGGAGTTTGAGGAACTTTTTCCCAGAAGAATGTAAATAGTTTTTGCCTTTTGCTTTTTTTTTTTTTTTTGTTACACAATTATACATAGAAAAGGAAGGAAGGAAATGAAATGTTTCCTTCAAAAAGATTTGTTTGTAATATGAACATGGGAAAGGAGAATTGATCACATTGATTTCTATAGTTCACTGAGAACTTTACCTTCTATGACTGAAATCATTAGTTCTTATTTCATCCTTTCTGTATCACAATAGCACCATTACCTAATCATACACTAAATTTATTTGTCTCTAAATTAAAAAATAAAATTTGATTATTGTATGGAAATTATATGCACAATATTAATCAAAATAACTGATGAAAGGTAGAGGATCCATCTTTCTTTGGTGAATTGAGAATGTTTAAATATCCTATTTACTATTTTTTTTTGTTTGTTTGTTTGTTTTGATTTTTCTTCAGTATCTAGTTTCTCTCCTGGAAAAGAAAAATAGGTATGACTGTAATTGTGTATATGTAAGCTCTACAATGTGCCAAAAAAGAGAGATATGAAAGATTGGAGATTTCCTTACACATTGGCCCCTCAATTTTGCTTTCCTTGTGAAGAGGGAAAATCATCTATTAATGACCACTTCCTGCTTTTGTCTGAGGGCCTGAACTGAAGTTTTTAAATTGCTGTATTTCACAGTTTACAGGTAATGCACTGACTGTTTCTGTGACTGGATACTGAACAATGCAACATGGTTCAATGCTTTCAATGTGTTTGTCTGAGAAATTATGTCTTGTGCTATGCATTTCTTCTCTATTCACTCCTTGATCTGTTTGGTTCTCTGATCTTAAAGAGTCTAAAAAGAAAAGCTAAAGAAACATTTTATTTACACTAGTACAGAAAAGAGTAATGGTATCTTTAGGAAGCTTTCTTTATCAGAAATATATTTTCCTTTAAAATTATGTTTACAAAAATCATGGAAAGGTGAGAAGTAAATGTGTTATTAACCAAAACAAACAGGACCAAAGCTTCTGCTGAATGCTCACCTGAACCTCCCTCTGAAATTAATGAATAAACCCAGCAATGTAGAATTGGATTTAGCCACTCAACATTAATGAATGAGGGACAGAGGTGGAAATTACACCCACCTGACAACTGAAGGTCATTTGGAAGTTCAAGTCCTGAAATTAATCAAGACTTAAGATAGACCATAGTCATAATTTTCCTAACTGCTGTTACTTTTTTTTTCAACGTGAAGGGATGCCATCTAGTCAGGAAGGACTTAGTAATAGAAATAACTCTGTCCTTGCCCAAATCTAGTGAAATCAGCTCTTCCACTGACTTACTGAGGGTCCCTTTTCCTGACAGATCATTTGCACATCATATAGTGGCCCCAAACTTTAAAAGTCAATTACGTATGTTAAACATTGTAATAGAAACTAGAATTTGTTAAGGAGGCCTTCAAATATTTATGCCTCACATTGTGTCCTTCTGGGGCTATGACTTTGTATGTAACCATGATTATGGCAATACAAATAAAGGTTGGAAAAACATTGCTATCTGAATTTCTCAACATTGATTTTGAAGGTTATGTGTTACTTCAATAAAAGGGAATTATGAAAACTTCAAAAGATATTCTCCCCTAGGCTCCATTTATATTACTTTTTATTTTTGCTCTTCATTGGATATTTGTTCCCTGCCTACTTCCAAAAGGATTCCAAGTAGCTTCTAATTTAATGTTAGAAAAATAGCATTCAGCATTTCATGAATAAATGTATTGGATTACCAACTCAGACACATAGTCAATTCAGTCCTTAAGAGGTACTATGATCCCTTTTCCACCCAAGTAATTTACCTTGTATCTAATCTCCTGAGAATGATCTTATTGCCATTCAGTGAACTTGGTTTTCAGATGGCCAACATTTAGTCCATCAACAGATACACACATAAAGGGGTTGGTCTTTTTGTTTCCTTCAGTTTTCTAAGATTCACCAGAGATTGTGATCTAATTTCATAGGACCTGAGAACTTGGATTGCCTTTCATGACATGATGAATCATTGATATAGGAATTACCTGTAGGATAATGAAAAAGTAAGGGTAAAAATAGAATGAAGTATCCCTAAAATTTAGATGAGCTTAATTACAATTTTGTGTGCCTGACTTTTCTCATATTTTTTTTGATTGATAAAGCAAAAAGGGGGAAAATTATATGATTTTTTTCTTGGTATTATATGCAAATAAAGATGGATTAATAAATCCTCCCCTTTTCTGAAGACCATTGAATCACTAAATAATTTAATTTATATGAAAGATACAATAAAGAGTGTTTTGTAGGTAGTTCTTTTATTTTTGAAAGATTTTCATCCTAATTTGGTAAGGGCATTTAATGATAAATGGAACTAAGGATAGATCTTCCACATGATTTGTTTTATTTCATGGTTTAACTTGTTACAGTAATAGCACTGAGAGAATAAAATACTTCTATCTCTTTGAGAAAGAGTATACCCACTTAAGTTCAACATTTCTTATGATAATCCAAAAACTAGATTCTTTTATTCCCTACTTTGTTTTTCCTTATTAAATAAGACTTCTCTACTTGAAAGCAAATTTAAATTGCTAAGCAAAACCAGCAAAAATATGACTAATTTCTAAACCAAGGAATAGCCCAAAGACTGGTTTTTGTGTGTGTGTTTTTAGTTACTTTTTGGAAGAAATAGAACAATTATGAAAATATTGAAACAAAAAAATATTTTTAAGATAATAAAACATTTTACAATGTTTAAATTATAACTCTTTGAATATAAATTTAACAGTTCTGAAAAGGGGAAAAAAACATAATTAGCATTCCCAGGGAATCATCTTATTACTGAAAATATGATTTAATAGAGCTTTCAATATACCTCATTATAAAATAAAAATAAGTTCAAAAAGGCATAGGAATAATTAGTTCAAGTTTTCCTTAGTTAATATTTAATTGTGCTCAAAACTTGAAAAAACAAAGAAATGACAGATGATTGTAATAGCTTTGAGTCTGGAAAAATTATACTTAATTTCTTATGTTTTCCTCTCTCCCCCAAATTCCTCTTAAATATGTTCTTATTTCTTTTGAGGGTGTTATCATTCTGTTAATCATGAAGTTTGATTTTCGACACTTCTTATGCTCATCTTCTTATTGTACTCATTCTCACTCCACATATCTAATCAGTTACCAAATCTTCTGAACTTCTCTATCACATCTAGATTCAGCTCATTCTATCAGCCCACAGGGACATCTCTCTATTTCTTATCTTGAAAATCTCTCATCTAGACTATCATAACAGAGTCCTAATTCATTTTACTTCCTTCTGTCTTCCTTTTATCCATTCTCTAAGTAGTGATAAGGCTGATATTCCTAAGACAAATGTATGACCTTGTCGCCACTCCCTTTCTTACTAAATATCTCAAGTATATCAATATTTATACTGAAATTTAATATAGACTTTTCTGAATAGCATCTAAAGTTCTTTGGTAAACAATCTGAGCCTATTTTTCTATGCATTTTACAATTTACCCTTTCTTACATACTTAGTGTTCCATCTACTCTTTCCTATTCACTACTACCCAAATATCACAATACATCTCTTGCCTCCAAGGATTTTATTTGATGTACATGATGTTTTTCTTTTATAGAAAGCACTTATTTTTCATGTTTGCATCTCAGAATTCCCAGATTCCATCAAAGTTTACGACAAATGCCAACTTCTGCATGGTCTTTACGAATTCCCAACGGTGTGCTAATGTCCTGCTTTGGTATTTATTTAATTATTGTTTTTGTTTGTTTTGTTTCATTTTGTTTTTTGCTTTTGCTTTATGTGGCACTTCCACCACGAGGAGTAAAATCCTACATGGGAGGGAATGTTTTTTTGTTTGTTTGTTTGTTTGTTTTTTTGTTTGTTTCCCCTATATATTCCCAGTCACTAGCACAGTGCCTTATACAGAGCAGTCAATAAATTTTCTTTGAAATGCTACTAACAGTTTCAGAGATTAGAAGAAAATAAAAAACTTTTGGTCAGCTAAATAGCCCAGTGGATAGAGTACCAACCCTGGAGTCAGAAGGACCTGAATTGATATTTGGCCTAAGATATTTGAAACTTCTTAGCTGTGTTCCTGGACAAGTCACTTAACCTTAAGTGCTTTGCAAAGGAGAAAGATCCAATTATGTTCAATAGCTATTGTACATTTAAATCATTTTTGTTACATTGCTTTTATGTTATATATAATTATTTGCAAAGTATAAACACCTTAAGGAAAATATGTCCATGAAATAGTCTTACTCAAACAGAAAAACAAATAAACAATTGTAGATTTGCAAAAGGAAAACAATGAAAATAAAGAGCAAAATATAATTTGCCCTTTATTATATATGAAATGTCATATCATTCTCTACATTTTAAAATTAAAAATTTCCCCAAGAATTTAACTTTAGACTTTCTTTTTGATTATTTTTTTCAAAGAATTAAGTGAGTAGAAAAGGGTAATATATCTATCTATGTGGAGCCTGCTACGTGACAGATATGTTATTCTCTTTTATAATAGCTCATTAGAATTTTACAATTCTGTAAAGTGGATGTTATTATTAAACTCCAATATTATACTTGAAGAAACTGAGACAAACAGATTAAGTGAGTTGTTCAAGGACACATAAATAATAAATATCAAATGCCATATTTGAACTCCCCTTCTGGACTACAGGCCTAGCATTTGATTCAGTACCCTTCCAGCTGCCTCAAAATGAAATGCTTTTTCTTTCTCCTAATTAAAAAAAAAGTATTTAGAATCAAATAAAAATAATTTTCTTTCTTTCATTATTACAAATTAAAAACACTCATTATTAGATTCAAGTATATTTCTATAAATTCTCATTGCCCAGTGTGCAAAAAACAAAAACAAAATTGCAAATATCATACTACCTACACTTGGAATTGATTTGGTAATTTTTTTGTTCCCAAACTCTATTTATTAATTTCCTCTTCTACTATCTTCTTACCTCACATGGAGAGAGATGCAAAAACATACCAATTACATTGATTGGATATTGTTAATAAATATGTTATTGTCTTGATCCTGCTCTTGATGTTACAGGATGATTAACTTAAAAATAAGCAAGTAAAAGCCATAGCTAAATAGACATGAAGAAATTATGATATAGTGAAAATAATATAAATCTGGGGTCATATCTTAGCTAGAAGTTTAGTAGCTCATAACCTTAGAAAGACAGTTCCTTTTTGTCTTCAAGCCCTAAGTTCTATGGTTTTGGGAAGAAGTAATGCCACACAGGAAAAAAAAAAATCAATGTACAATGTACATTATGGAATATCAAAGTAATTAGCATTCTAAACTTATTGCATTTAACAAAATGTCATAGAAGAAAGACTGTACATTCACATAATCTAAAATTATTTTTTATAAAACTAATAGAAATTAGATGTTTAACTGGTAATAAAGTAAAGTATTATTTAAGATGACAGGCATATATTATAATTACTTTAATATATAATGACAATATTAATTTTCATTTGATAAACAAACTGACTTCATTGCATATTTATGTTACTATATAAATTAGACTGTAGCAGGTGTCAATATTAGTTCATTATTTAACCAAACACATATAGTTATTGCTATATTTCCCTCCGAAAATAAATTCACATTTTCATTTATACTTATCAAAAATGCAGAGACCATGTACTAATAAACTGAATTAAAATAAATATAGCATATTTGAAAAGTTAATAATTGCCAATATGGTCTTTATTAGCCTCATTTAGTCATTTGTTTTTATTACTCTCTCAAGAGAAAAGCAGCTATATATACATATACATATACATATATATTAATTTTGTATAATATAGAGGAAAGAAAGGTAGAAGGGAGGGAAAAAAAGTGCAGAAGAAAAAAAAACATCTTTGGACACCCACTATCCTGGAGACTATTGTCTCAAAATTTAATTAGATTGTTTTGAAGTGACACACACACAATGGAGCAGTACTTGACACTCTTTTAAATTTCTAGGATTAACAGAACTTGTCCATCAAGTTTCATTTAACTTTTAAGAGACTAAAAGAGCATTACAAAGTCATGATGATTAATAATGATAAGAATTTTGCTGGTTAATTAGCCAAATTAATATGTTGAAATAGATTTTTCTATTTGTATAGGTAAACAAGTTTGTTTTGAAATAAACATCCTATAAATTAATTCATTCAGAACAGTAACACAAAATCCTATAGGAGAATATTTTACTAAACACTATTATTGGACTTGTCAATATTTTTCCTCTCAGTATTAATCATTTTTTGACTTACCATCATGAATAAAAAGGAAATGGAAATAAAATATTTAAAGTTTATTTTTTCATAAATTATTTCAGTCACTAACCTCTTTTTTGAAACATTTTGCTTTTCACCCCTACTCTCTCTTAATGCATTTCATGCCCTCCCTTGAAATAATTTCGCACTCACTTCTGAAATGTCCTATTTCCTAACCTTGGATTTTTGGAATACCAAGCTACCTTCCAGAATTAGTTCATGCACCCTGTACTCTACACTTTTCTGAAACCTCATTGATAGTTTACCTCGTATAATTTTTTATATATGTGTATAGTATGTATCCTATCACAGCAAAATTTAAGCTTCTTGAGGCCAAAAATTTTCTTCTTCTTCTTCTTCTTTTTTTTTAATCCTGTGAATGCATAGCAGGATGCCTTTGACAGGGAAGACACTAAGGAAATACTTTTTAAATTTTATTGAATTCATAGATACATTTAACCCAATCACCCAAAAGTGTGTTAAATAGTTATTATTTGTGGAGCAAGTGATAGTTAATGGAGCTAAAAAGACTTATAATAACAGGGATAATAACTAATATAATTTCTAAATCCAGAGTGAGAATTTAATAATGTAGTGATGAGATAATACATGTAAATAATTTATTCCTTTAACAATTTGAAACTGTCTATGCAGAAGAAGTAGCAACTAAAACAACAAAAAGATGACAAGGATTTAAATAGGCAAAGATAAATTAAGATAACATGTTTCATGTCTATATTACTGACTTTATTGGCACTTTTTGCTTTTCCATAGCAGAAATGAGTTGTTGGTTTTTTTTAATGAATATTTGCCTGCTCCTGTGCATCTATCTGATATCTCAAGAATCCTTACATTTCTATCAACTATAAAATAGTTTATGGATAAGTACTTTATTATTCTTTTGATAACATATAAATTCTTCATTTGATATTAACAAATCAATACCACTGATATTTCCTACCAATGAAGAAATAAGATATAATACAGACTTTGTAACAGATTCATAGACAAGATTTTGCCAGATAATTGCCTATAAATATATTGACTTTACACAGTTGCTGAGCTTCATCTATTTTAATCTGAATTATATTTGCCCTAGATATGAAAATTCATACAATATTCCTAAATGCAATTATTAGTTACCTACATTTTTAAAAAAATTTATGTTATATATAGCAAATTCTGGAAACAATAATAAAATTGAAATCTGCAGACTTATGTAGGAAATTTGACCTTGCAAATTATTTGCTCTTTGATCCCGAATATAGTTAAATTAGCTCACTGGTTCCCATTTTCCTAAACTGTAAAACAGGAAGGTTTTTTTTTTTTTTTTTTTTGGTCAAGTTTAACTCTTGTTAACCTCATTTTGGAGTTCTTTTAGCAAGTATACTGAAATGTTTGGACATTTTCTTTCCAGCTTATTTTATAGATGAAGAAACTGTTGTTTGTTTTTCATCCTTGAAAAGGACCATGACATCAAGGAGGTGATGCCACAAAATGCAAGTGAATTGGATTTAAGGGACGGAGGGCTGTGCAAGTTCATCTGCCTCACTTTTCCCTCCAGAGGCATCTGGGTCCAATGGCCAGGTATAGATCTGGATTATTGGAGATGGCCCAAGATACAGTGGGAGGATTAAATGACTTGTCTAGTGTTAAATAGATAGAAAGTATCTGAAGTCAAATTTGAATTCAGGTCTTCCTGATTTCAGGTCTAGCAACTTTACCTACTGCATCATCTAGCTGCCCAAAATGAAGGTAAAATAAGACATTTCTTCCAGTACAGCAAATATCCCATTAGTTTTTCAGCCAAATTCTTGATCAGAAAATTAAAAGATTACCACTTTTAAGAGAATAACACCACTGGCTCTTATCTTTCTTCAGTAATAATTAGAGAATGGGTGTTATCTAGATTTAAAACAAAGTAGCACATCAAAAAACTAGTGATTTTGGATACTACATAATCATCAGTGAAATATAGTTTATTGAGGTAAACTTAAGTGAAATCAAAAAGATAATTAAGAAGCTTTCAAAGATTACAATTTGGGATCAGAACAGAGAGAAACTTTATTTACAACATGGGAGTAGGAAAAGTTGGAAAAAATAAGACCTTTTTTGGGTCAGAAAGTGTAATTTTGTATTTAAAGATTTTTGAGGTGAAACGATTTTGAAAGACATTGGGGTCAAAGACATAACTTTTGGGGGGAATAGCTTAAGTGACACTAATCACTATGATCACTATAGTTGAAAATTTTAATGGGCTGTGAAGCAAATGTTTAGAAAAGAACATTAACTTGATGAAATCACTGAAGAAGAAGGCAGGGAATTCTATAGGAGAGTTTGCTTTTTTAAAAATCCCAGAGAAAGGTAGAAGGAAGAACTAATGTAATGGATAACAGAAAATGGGTTAAAGATATTTTTAAATCAAGATCAGTGGGTTGAATTTACTAAATGTTTAGTATAATATTTGACAGCAAATAACTAATAAATTCTTGATGTGATGACTTACTAAAATGAAATATAATTGGAATAATATTGTCTTTTAATTAAAGTCAAAAAATTGTCTTCCAAGTCCAAGATGAGGGAACAATGGTAAATTAGTACAAATTTTGGTGGTGGTGGTAGAGAGATGAACAATGTTGAAGTTTTCAAGGGTCATAAACTCAAAATGAGTCACTAGTTTGATATCACAGATAGAAAAGATAATGTGATATTAGGCTGTCTTAGGAAGAGCAGAGCTTCCTAGAGCAAGGAAATAACAGTAACACTGTGCTCTGCCCCTTATCAGATTATATCCGGAAGAAGGAAGCATAGTGCTAACATCATCAAGGAGTAAGGATGGTGGGAGAATGTTCTGCAATCTAATACATACTTTTGAAGATAGCCCTGAAAAGTTTGGCTAACATACAGGGAATTCACCAGGTTTTACTAAATGTCTAAGCTTCTTGTAAGAAGAAAAGGTTGTGAGTTATGTTTCCAAGACCTCAAAGGAAAGCATGCCTCCTTCTGAGAAGTATAGTGGCAACTTCAAGTGCTATAGACAATAGTGGATATAGACCAACAATAAGTTACTCAGTGCACATTTATTAAGTTCCTACTATAAAGCAGGTATGTTATTAAGTGCTGGGGTTAAAAAAAAAAAAAAGAGGGATAGAAGGTAAAAAACAATCTCTGCTCACAAGGAACTCACAGTCTAATACAGAAGACAACATGTAAGCAACTATTTGCAAATAAGGAATATACAGAATACATTTGAAAAAATTACTAGAATTAAAGGACAATTGAAAAGGTTTTCTTTTTTTTTTTTTTTAATAGCCTTTTATTTACAGGATATATACATGGGTAACTTTACAGCATTAACAATTGCCAAACCTCTTGTTCCAATTTTTCACCTCTTACCCCCCCATCCCCTCCCCTAAATGGCAGGATGACCAGTAGATGTTAAATATATTAAAATATAACTTAGATACACAATAAGTATACATGACCAAAACATTATTTTGCTGTACAAAAAGAATCAGACTCTGAATTATTGTACAATTAGCTTGTGAAGGAAATCAAAAATGCAGGTGGGCATAAATATAGGGATTGGGAATTCAATGTAATGGTTTTTAGTCATCTCCCAGAGTTCTTTTTCTGGGTATAGCTAGTTCAGTTCATTACTGCTCCATTAGAAATGATTTGGTTGATCTCGTTGCTGAGGATGGCCTGATCCATCAGAACTGGTCATCATCTAGTATTGTTGTTGAAGTATATAATGATCTCCTGGTCCTGCTCATTTCACTCAGCATCAGTTCGTGTAAGTCTTTCCAGGCCTTTCTGAAATCATCCTGTTGGTCATTTCTTACAGAACAGTAATATTCCATAATATTCATATACCACAATTTATTCAGCCATTCTCCAACTGATGGACATCCATTCAGTTTCCAGTTTCTAGCCACTACAAAAAGGGCTGCCACAAACATTCGTGCACATACAGGTCCCTTTCCCTTCTTTCTAATCTCTTTGGGATATAATCCCAGTAGTAACACTGCTGGATCAAAGGGTATGCACAGTTTGATAACTTTTTGAGCATAGTTCCAAACTACTCTCCAAAATGGTTGGATTCGTTCACAACTCCACTAACAATGAATCAATGTCCCAGTTTTCCCACATCCCCTCCAACAATCATCATTATTTTTTCCTGTCATCTTAGCCAATCTGACAGGTGTGTAGTGGTATCTTAGAGTTGTCTTAATTTGCATTTCTCTGATTAATAATGACTTGGAGCATTTTTTCATATGACTAGAAATAGTTTCAATTTCTTCATCTGAGAATTGTCTGTTCATATCCTTTGACCATTTTTCAATTGGAGAATGGCTTGATTTTTTATAAATTAGAGTTAATTCTCTATATATTTTGGAAATGAGGCCTTTATCAGAACCTTAGACTGTAAAAATATTTTCCCAGTTTATTGCTTCCCTTCTAATCTTGTCTGCATTAGTTTTGTTTGTACAAAAACTTTTCAGTTTGGTATAATCGAAATTTTAATTGAAAAGGTTTTCTGTGGAAGATGGGATTTTTACCTGGGATTTGAAGAAAGTAAGGCATTCCAGTAGGCAGAGATAAGGATCACATTTCAGATGTGGAACACAACTGGTGAAAATTCTCATATTCAGTACTTAGGATTGTCTTGTTCAAGAAACATCAAGAAAGTTAATGTCAATTTATTGATGAACACACAAATGGTTATAACATGTAAGAAGACTGGAAAGCTCTGTGTGTATGTGTGGGTGTGGGTGTCTGTGTGAGTGTGTGACAGAGAAACAGAGAAAGAAAAAAGAGACAGAGACAGAGAGAGAGAGACAGAGACAAAGAGACAGAGAGAGAGAGAGAGAGAGAGAGAGAGAGAGAGAGAGAGATCGATGACCACTGTTAAAAAGTGCTTTTAATGACAAAAGATTTTATATTTGGTTCTTGGGATGAAAGGGAGTCACTAGAATTGAATGAATAAGGCAACAATATGGTCAGATCTGCATCTAGGGAATATCATTTCCCCAGACGACTGGAGGCTTGATTAAAGTGGAGAGAGATTTGTGCAAGGCAGATCAAACAGCAAACTATGGCAATAATGCAGAAATTAGTTTATGAAAGCCTGAATAATAGTGGGGACAGTGTCAGGGGAGAGAAGGAGAGTATGAAAAGATTTGATATAGGTAAAATTGACAAGTTTTGGCAACAGGGTGAAAGTAAGTTGGAAGCCTGGGAATTGGGCAAATGGTGCTCTTAACAATAACAAAATATTAGGAAGAGTGGAAGTTTTGGCAGGAAAGATAGTTCAATTTTAGATATGTTGAGTTTAAGACGTCTACAGTGTCTCAAAATAAGAGAATATTGTACAGACAAATTCACTCACCAAGGAAATCAAAATGGGGTAATTCAAGAGTTAATTACTAGGGCAATAACTGAGGGCTCTTGGTATCTACAAGCAACAGTGTGGAGGTAGCAAGGCAGAAAAAAAGGATTATTGGCAATAGAATGTAAGCAGATAAAGGAATTTCAGAATTTATGAATATGGAAGTTCTCCATTTGTGAGTGATGATAAGATCAAAGGTATAACCATTTTTGTGTGTGCCTGAAGTGGGATAAAAAAAATAGGTATTGCCAAATGAGTAAATTGAAGAATAAGCTTAGTGTCCCTTTTTGACGAATTATGAATGTGTACCATGATGTTCTCTAGTAAAAAGGAAGGAAGGAAAGAAGAGAGAAAGATTGGAGTCAGATAGGCTAAATTCTTCCAGAAAAGATAAGAGATATCCAAGCAGTTAGTAGACAATGGGTACTAGAATGTTTGGTTGTAAATAAGGATTAAATAAAACTGAAAGAAAGCTAGAAACTTGAGGCTATGGATTCCAAAATTAAAAACAAATAAACCATGACCACCACCCCAATCAGCACTAATATACCAACAACAACATCAACAACAAAAACAAAAACAATAAAACACCTGAGATATCTCTATCTTTTCTAAATATTCTTCTCTAAAAATATTTATTTTAATCTTTTATTTTCAAGAAGAATTTCTAGTTATGATTTCATTAGCAACACAGATGTGTGCTATGTGTATATATATATATATATATATATATATATATACACATATATGTGCGTATGTTTTCGAGTATGTATATATTGTGTCAGTGTATATGTTTGTAAAATGTATATATATTTATGTACTTCATCATCTATATGTGTATATCTATATTTATAGATATAGATATAGTGAAGTAAACTTCTAAAAATAAAGAAAAATCAAATATTAACTTGTCAAAACTAGTAATATTTTAAGTATCAATGACTTTGCTAGATTATTTAAATATCATGTTTATTTTTTATTTTCATAATTTTGGTTGTTTATAAAGAAAGAAATTGCTTTGTTTAATTTTCAAGGAAGAAAAGATATAACATAGCTGGCATAGAAATGTCCCATTTCAGATACTTATTGTAAGATGCATGATTATATGGAGTTGACTCTTCCTTCCAGAAATACTGATTTCAACCATATTCATATATAGTGTATTTCTGGAAATGAAATTTCTTGTCTAGCTATTATTTTTCTCTAGAGTTCAAATTTATAATCATCATATTAATGTATACTGAACATTTTCACCTGGTTTCCCCATAAGCACTTTAGTCTCAGCAAGACACATGATGCACTTTATCAATCATTTCCAAATTTCCCTATTTTTATTGAAGGTACCATTATCCTTTCAATAACTCAATCTTACAACTTCAAACCATTTCTGACTTTTCACTAAGCTTACCTCTTAGATTCAGTCATTTGCCAAATACTAATGATTCCACCTTTCACACATTTTTCACTCTCCACTCAAATTACTATGGTCATTCAGTTTCTGTCTCTTCCAATATCATATCCACATATTGTAATAACTTTCCAATTGGTCTACCTTCGAATAGGTTCTCTCCAGTCTTCAATCTATCCTCCGTACAGGTGACAAAATAACTTAAAAAAGAAAACCTGAACTTCCACATAATTGCACACACACAAAAACAATCTAGACTAATTATCTCTAAGATGCCCCAAGTTAGCATTTGAAATCATTGACACTCTGATACTTTTATTTCCAGATATTCCAATATGTTCTTCTTCATGTACTTTATTCCTTTTTATTGAACTTGTTTTTATTTTTTTTAGTTTTTATACAATATTTTATTTTTAATTACATTTTAAGAAAATTTTTACATTTATTTTTACAAGAGTTTAAGTTGCAAATTTTTTCTCTCTCTCTCCCTCTCCTCCACTCTTCCTAAAATAGTTACATTATGTAGGTTCTGCATGTTACTTGCACATCACAATTGTGAAAGAAAAAGCAGATCAAAAGAAAAAAATGCAATAAAGAATAAAATAAATGTAAAGAATATGCTTCAATCTTCATTCAAAGTTCAAAAGTTCTTTATCTGAGTGTGGTTAACATTTTCCTTGAAATCATTTATATTTGTCTTGGATCATTGTGCTGCTGAGAAGAGCTGAGTCATTCATAGTTTAACATCATACAGTATTGATGACATGAATACAATGTCTTCATGGATCTGCTCATTTTACTTTGTACTGTATGAGTCTTTCCAGGTTCCTCTGAAAACCTGCTTGTCTATCATTTCTGATTGCACAATAGCCTTCCATTCTATTTATATACTACAGTTAGTTAGTTCAGCCATTCCCAAATGATAGACAACCCTCAATTTGGAATATTTTTATACATGTAGATCCTTTTACCTTTCTATGTTCTTTGTGGGATCTAGATCTATTAGTGGTATTTCTGAACTTTAATTCGCCTTTTAGAAATAGTCCAAATTGCCCTCTACAATGGTTGGCTCAGTTCACAACTGCAACAGAGTGTCAATGTTACAATTTTCCTGCATTCTCTCCAACATTTAACATTTTCCTTTTCTGGCATGTTAGCCAAACTGAAGAGATAAAGCAAGATAAAATAAGGTATCTCAGAATTATTTTAATTGTATGCCTGTGAAATCTAGATAGTATACCAACATTATGCAGGAAACTGAATCATTTCCATTTGAATTATCTGAGGAAGATTCTGAAGATTATCTGGCAGGATGAGATACCAGATGCTGAGATCCTTTCTCAAACTAAACTACAAAGCAATCCAACTCTACTGCAGAGTGCAACTCCACTGGGTTGGCCACATTGTTTGAGGACAAATGTGCATTTACATTTAAAAAAATATTTTATTAGCTCACACAAAGCAAGTTCTCACAAGGTGGTTAGCAAAAGCAATGTAAGGACATTTTCAAGGTCTCTCTTAAGAACTTGAGCATCTATTGCATGGCATGGCAGGTCCTGGAACAGGACCACCCAGTATGATGTGCCCTTATCAGAGAAAATGCTGTGTTCTATGAGCAAAGCAGAATTGAATTAGCCCAAAAGAAACATGAGATGTGCAAAAGTGGAAAAGTTGCCACAAATGTTTGTAGGGACTATTTGTGTCCGACATGTGGCAGAGCATTCCCAGCTCGTATTGGTCTGGTTAGCACATGGGACACTGTAACTCAACTCTAACATAGTGGTGTCATTTTGGTCCTCTTTAACAAAGAAGGACAACAACCAACCAATCTTTAATCATAAATGATTTATAGCACTTCTTCATTTGCCTAGGGATAGCTTTGATTTCATGTGAAAACCGCCTATTCCTGTCTTTTGACCATTTAGCAACTGAGAGATACTCCCATGATTCTGATATGTCTTGCCATATTCCATGTTAGTGGTTTTTCTAATTAAATATTTTACTTTCCTTCTATTTTTTTTTTCATTCTTTTCAATTAGCTTTTGTACTTTCTTTTCCATTTGGTCATTGTATTTTTAGGAAATTGTCTTTTTTTCATGGATTTTTGTATTTCTTTTTACATTTGGCCAATCTTATTTTTTAAGCAGTTGTTTTCTTTCCAAGCTTTTGACACTATTCTTCATAATTCTTTGGCATTACTCTCATTTCTTTTTTGTGTTTTTCTCCAATCTGTTTTATATGATTTCTAAGCCCCCTTTTAAGTTCATTTATAAGTTCTTTTTGGTCTTGAGACTACTTTTTGTTGTTGTTGTTGTTGTTGTTGTTTCTGATGGGATTTTACCTATATATGTTTTGATGTTATTATTATATGATGTTATTATCTTCTACCTGTCATCATTTTTTGTTATTTTTTGCTCAGACTTTTGAGGGCCTTCCCTCCCCCCTTTCTTTTAAATTTGAACTCTGCTCCATAGGCAGAAGGGAAACTGACTTAGGTTGTTGTGCCAGGGATATTTACCTGATGTTGCCTGGGAGGCATCAGGGAGCCTGTGTATGGTGCTACACTGAGGGGTTGGAGTGGGTGATGGGCCAGCTCGGTTGGAAGTATTGGGGTCTGGCAGTTTATTCATGCTCAGTTGGGGTCCAGGATATGGTGTCTAGCATATGCTAAAGTTGGTGGGGTGTTTCTGTGCTTTCCTAGAGATTACCTGAAGCACATGATGGTCTATATTTGGAGGCTACCTATTTGTGGGACTATGTTGAAGCCTGTGATGGTTCATAGAACTGTAGTCTGATGCTTTCTGTGGTTGTGCTGAGATACTAGGAGATCTTATTGTTGGCATTTGCCTGCTGAACTACGCTGGGGCTCAAGATAACTCAATGGTTGATAAGGTGGGCCTTATTGCTGGCTTGCAGGTATGCTTCCTGGTCTGGACTCTATTCCCTTTTTACCTAAATAAGACAGACCTTTCTTGCCAATCATACAAGTTTCTGGATCTAAAAGATTATTTCACCCCATAATTTTTTTTTTTTTTGCTAGTTCTCTTTGTTTGGTGGGTTCTGTTTTATGTTTTTTGCAAGTGAATATGAGAGAATTATTTATTGTCCAGACTAGCTCTCTGGAGGACCTTGGGATAAAGCTGAATCTTTGCTCTTAGTGGAGTAGTGAAGGAGGCAAGAGGGCCCTGTGGCTGGTCAAGGATGGAATCTGGAATCTGTCATCTTCTCTTGTGTCTGTGGCTGAAAGAGGGTTCCCAGTTGTCCCAGTCCATCACTGAGCAATGGCAACCATTACATCACCTTAGAGAACCATTATCTCACATTGAATAGGTACTTAACTATAAGCACTATGCTGACCTAGATTTAACTATGCCTTTTCAGAGTTCCAGTCTTTTACCAAAATATGGCAATTTAGTGATTACTCTTCCAATTAGCCTGCTAATTTGCTAGATCTCAAGAAATCATCCCTACTTCCATATCTCCCACCTGCGTCCATTTGTCAAATGGCTAATATATCCTCCTTCTTTATCATCTCCAATAATACTGTAGCTTTCTCCTAAATTCATCTCAGTTGTTACTTTCTACTGAATATCTTTACTTACGTTCTAATTTCTTAGCACTGCTTGATAACAGTATTTTTTTTCTTTATTTCCTTAATAGTTGTTAAATACTATTGAATTGAATCATCTTTTAGCCAGGTTTTTGGTCTGAGTTTTCACTTAGCTAAATTCGTCCCTCTATGAAAGTTCCAGAAGTTTGCTTACTTGTTCCCCATGCAAAAACTTGTACTTAATCTTAGAGTAGCAATACTTACCATAGAATTTCCTCCATCAATATCAACTTTAGGAAGCCAAGGACACATCATTGCAATAATGAAATAAAAGAATAGTATTTTTAATTCAACATTATCAAATTGAATTTTCTCTTTTCTTAAACATACATAAATTAGTGGAGGAGAAAATAAAAAAAAACACCTTCTATAGCTGTGAATATTAGTTGGGGATGGGCAAGAGGAAGAAAAATTGCTCTGAGCAGAGTCACTATCTGCTTAGAAGTAGTAAATTAGCTAGATGTCACCAACATCCAAATAATCTCACTGTATGAAGTGACAAGGTTTTAGTCTCATAACAGAACTCATCATATTGACAGAAACCCAATGTCACAAATCATATTGGTTTAGTTAACAATTAAAGAGTGGGGGACAAAATAGAGAGTGTAATTCATTATGCAAATAACATTGTCCATGGTTGAAATGATTACATTTATAATTAGATCTATAAAAGATAGGAGAGAGACAGAGAAACAGAAAGACAGAGAGACAGAGAAAGAGATTTAAAAAAAGAAAGCTTTTCAAGGCTAAATTTAGACAAAAAAAATTCTTAGCATAAAATATTGTACACAAGTTCATTCCAAGTTCATTATTACAGCAGGACAGAAAATGATCCTTCCACTGATTTTGTGACATGTTTATTTCCCCCTTCTTTTAAGATCAATTATAAAAATGGCCTAAAATATAAATTTTTGTGTTTAAAATACATTATTCACAACAAAGTTCCATAATATCCTTTCCTATCACTAAGATCAATGAGAGGTAGAAGTATAAATCCCATTGAATATATGAAAATTTTCACATGGAAGCAACAACCAAAAAATAAAATAACCGGATATAAAGTCAGAAAACTTAGGTTTATATTTCAACTCTGACAATTATTATCTATAGAATATTGGGCAAGTGACAACCTCAGTTTCCTCATCTAGAGAATCTCAGATTGAACTAAATAAACTTTAATTTCCTTCTAGTTTTAAATCTATGGTACATGCTCAAAAAGTCTGCTGAGGACCCCCATGTTTTTCAAATTATTATTATTCATTAAACATTATTATAAAAATCATTATACAGAAGTCAACAAACTATGTGATCTTTCTTTTGCATGACACAGAATGCCTAGTAACAAATTTCACACAAAGATGACCAACAAAGGTATCAAAGAGTTATTGAAGGAACTTTTTAAAGTCAACTATGGAGATTATTTATCTCCATCTGGATGGATTATTTATCCATCAGATTATTGATGAAACGTATGTTCTTATCTATTAATCAAGAGACCAGGAAAGATAATTCAGTATTTGGAAGGAAATTGTTTGAGGCTGATGTTCTTAAATAATGAATCCAAGAAGATCATTATCATCCAGGAAAAAACAACAACAACACCAACAACAAAATTCTTCAGGGCACTCAGTGAGTTATTTGATTCCCCTTTGGATACATCCAGAAGAGTTTTTGACAGGGATTCTTATTATATAAAAATAGCCACTCTGCTCCAAAGGGTCAAAATCACAGTCTAATGAAGTAAACAATTCTTATCCATAAATCTGATAGCTATTACTAAACAAAAAACAAAAAATGACTTCTTTGCAATTGACAAGAGGAAACCTTTAGAGTGCTATATTGCACCACTCTTTTAATCCTTCTAGGCTATATCTCAGAGTAGATCAGGGTGATATATAAAACATTCTAAGTAAGAAAGTAGAGAAAAAGCAATGTCTGTGATATAATTAATGAGGATAGGGTCTGAAACATTATACAGAAATCTGAGCTGAAGTACCAAAGGCAACTTAATAACAGAATTCAGATCAGGAATTTAATTAAGCATCATGCATTTGAATGACCAATATGATCACATCTGGGTATTCCCTCATGCATAGATCCACTAGAAATAAAATCCAAGATTTAAGACTCTATGTAACTAAGCATTCATTCAAAAGCATATACCACAAAGATGGCAAAGAGGTTAGATACTTGAAACTGACCATTCATTAATATGTATGCATGTGTGTGTGTGTTGCCCTGCAACTATATGAAATACAAAAACAAAAGATATTTAATCAAACATCAAAGGAAATAAAGGTGAGACAAGAAAAATATTATCTAACAAGTTACATACATTTTCCTTAATAGGAAAGGGAATTTAAAATGGGAAGAAAAAGATACAAATGATCAGAAATAACACATAAATGGCATGAGTACAAAGCAAAAGTATCTGACCAGGAAACATGTAAAAGGGTCACTCAGGGAAAGAAATAACAGGTGTGGCCAGGAGACATGTGACTGGGTACTTCTGATCTTGCATGGAGACATGTTGCCTTATCATAACTTTGAATGCTGTCTGCATTCTCTGCAGAGACATATCTTTAAGTAAACTTAGATTGCAAGCCATGCTTCTTCAATATTTTGACATAAGTAATTTCATCTTGGAAATTGTTCTCCATTTTATCCATAGTGAAGAAGCAACTACTCCTCAAATTTCATTACATTTTTAAAATGTCTGTATTTGTCCTTAGTACTAAGCTACTAAAACATTTTTTTGAGGGTGGGTGTGTTTTAGATCACCCTTTAAAGATAATCCTGATAGAAGTTAGCTATTATATATTCTTAAAGGGCATATAATCCTTTAGTCAAGGCTTTCATTCACATAGCTAATGAAAACTTTAAAGTTAAAAGAGAGGGGAACTGCTATCTTAAAAGTGTCCAAATGATCACATATTTTGTGGCTTCTGAATTACTCTAATGGATTTTTACTGAATCATTGTTTTTAATCACAATAGCTCATGTTGCTTTCTGATCAGGAAATCCAATACAGCAAACATGGAAGACATGTTGACAGAAGACTTTCCTTTTGTGCCCCTTAGCCACTGTGAAAGTGAAAGAAAATCTTTACAAATCTGTTCAAGGGATTTAAAGGAACATTATCTGTAGGGTCCCCAATCTGGATTTGAGGTATCTATGTTTTGTTGTTGTTGGTGGTGTTTTCTAATTTGTTCTAATGGTTCAATAAGGACCTAATTCTTATTTTGGTTTATTTCTGTTTTTGTAAGAACCAGCTGTTTGACATAGCAAAGGATCCTTATGTCTTTATTGTTTGTGTACACAGGAATACAGTAAAAAGAAAATGATTAATCTTTTTCAGTGATCTTATTTCAGAAAGATTTGTCTGGTTTATTTTATACTATCTTCTTCTTGAGAAAGCATAGATGTAATAGCACAGTGCTTCCCCTACTCTCTGATTTATGAATCATTAATCAGCTTTCCTCAGCTTAGTATTTTCTTAATAGGCATAGAATTGTTTCCTTAGTGGATAATTGTATAGATGGAGACTCTGATTATGGAATGAGCCTTGGAAAAGGGAGGAATTCGGATTCCTGTCTTATTTGGACCTTACTATGGGCAGAAATACCAGTCTGTCCTTTCCTTAGGGAAAAAGATAATAACTAAAACAAATGAAGAGTATATGGCTGCAAAACTCATCTTCCTCATGGATCTGTTAATGTAATTGTTAACACTTCTCTTCCTTCTACTTCCCTTGTATATCTTTAGTTTCCTATTTTGGATGCTGCTTGGCCTGAGTCAAATAAAGCCTTTTGGGGAGGAAACAAAATGTATGCATCTTCCCTGTGTCTTCCTGTATAAGGGGACAGGTTTCTTTAATTATGAAATTCTATTGCAAATGTGTTGAGTTCTATTTCACCTTAAGGGGAAAAAAAATTAGAAAAAAAATGAATGATTCATCATCTTCCAAGATTACACATTTCCAAGATAAGTGGAATTGGTAAGGAGAAGTTAGTAAAAGTAAAACTAAATTTTGAACATATCATTAAAAAAAGAAAAGAAAAGAAAGAAACTCCCTCACAGAGTTAATGAAAACTTCAAAGTTAAAAGAGAAGATATGTCACTGGTCTTACTATCTTCACATCCCTGTGCTAGGCAAAAATGTGTCTGTTCTCTGTTACAATATCTCTATTATATGTATTTATTGGTCTTTTGGCCAAAGAGATATTCTCTGTTACCGTTTGCAGGGTTATATTCCTCTAGAATCCATGAAAGAGAAAGATACAACTATTATATGGAAAATCAATAATTATGAATCATCACATCTACTCAACTCTGTGATGCTGTGGATAGAGCAACAGGTTTGAAATCAAAAAGACCTTAGTTCAAATCTTGCCTGAGATGATTATGAGTGATGTGATCCTGATCAAGTTGTTTAACTTCTATTTGTTTGCTTCTGTGTCTTCGTATTTAAATTGGGATAATAATAACATGCACCTCCCAGTGTTGGGAGAGGAACAAATCTGTCCTCTTATACAGGAAGACACAGGGGAAGATGCATACATTTTGTTTCCTCCCCAAATGGGACAAAAAATTGTAAAGCTATTTAGCACACTCTGCCACATAGTAAGTACTATATAATATATTACATAATATACATATATATGTAATATAACTTCATAAATTATTATTTTTAGTCAGAAAGAAAATAAGAAAATCTATCAGAATTTCCAGACTGGGAATGTATATTTTATATGTCTATGTTTAATCTGCATTCGAAATCCAAAATACTAAAACCTTTGTTACCTAAGGATTCACAAATTCACTGCCACTCCCTAATTGGGAATCTATGTCACCACAATTTATTGTGCCAAAATATATATACATATAAATACAAAGACACGAATCATGTAAATACTATAGTAATAAGGCAAGTCTAAATAATTAATATATAAAATCAATCTTATCTGATTGTCTTGCAATTCAAATTGGGGAAGGATAAAATCTAATAGAAGTCAAAGCCACCACACAACTAATGAAAACTTGCTTGAGTATATTTGCATATAAACATTGGCAACAAAATCTCCATGATTTTTTAAAAATTTTCTTTCCTCTGTCATGAAAATTATTTTTTCTCCATGAAAATAAAGAGATCTGATAGGAAATAGAGTTGGAAAATATGAGCTGATATCTGAATAATAGAGAGAGTTTGTAAAAAGGCATAAGGTTTCTTTGGAAGAGCTGGTATGTTTTTATACCTGCAAATGTGAAGCTTTTCCATAACCAGTGAATCAGATTACAGTACAGACTTTGATTTCTCCCATTTCTTCATCACCTAACCTCCCATAAATGAATTATTACCTGAAGAAATCACTCTGAGGAGTCCAGTGAACTTGACTCTGGTTCCTGGCAAAATTCTGGTATGTATCATTTGGAAGAGAACTCATTGACATACAATAGTGGAAACACTGATCCCAAAAAGCCAACATGGTTTCATTTTTTTTTTAAAATACCTTTTTTATTTACAAGTTATATGCATAGGTAATTTTATAGCATTGACAATTGCCAAACTTTTTGTTCCAATTTTTCCCCTCCTTCCCCCCCTCCTGTCCCCCTGATGGCAAGTTGACCAATACATGTTAAATACAACACGGTTTTATTAAGAATAAGTCATACCTGACTAAACTTATTCAATTATTTAAGGTTACTAAATTGTGAGTTCAGGGGAATACTTTAGAAATAATTATGTGTTTTGTCCAGATTTTTACATTTATAACATTCTCACAATTTTTTCTCATGGAAATTATGGGTAGGAGGTGGTTTAAGTAAAGGTAATAAATGGGTAAGGTCTGTTTAATAGCTGGGCCTAAACAGTTGTTCCTAATAATGTGTGACTTTTAAATTTAAAGTTTTCAAGTTAAATGTCCCAGGGACCTTCACTTAGACTTATAGTATTTAGTATTGATATCAGTGATTTAGAACAAGGCAGAGATGACATATAAATCAAATTTGGCTGGGGGCGGAGCCAAGATGGCGGAGAAGACACACGCGACTTTCTAAGCTCTTCTCTTACCCTCTTTATCAATATTATATCGAGCCTCAAAAATAGTCTTGACTGCTACAATTCGTAAAGATAAGAAGTAGAACAACTCACCGGCCCGAAGAAAATCTGCAGTCTCCCCAAAAAAGGTTGGTTCCGGGGCCAGGGGGGAGATCGGCGCAGACGGGGAGAGAAATTAGGTTACGAGGAGAGTCTCAAACCGAGGGTGAAGGCACAGATCTCAGCACAAGGGCACAGCCCCAACCCGCAGTACGGGCTTTTCCTTGGGGCAGTTGTGATCCTGCACTGCAGGAGGACTCAGCCCGGGTTAGCCTCCAATCTGCCCAGTGGTGAGCTCCGCTTGGGGCCATAGAGCTTTTCCAGGGCCGATTTGCATTGGGCAGAGACACTGGGGCAGAGTTTGCGGCGGTCTGTGGCCTGCGGTCAGCTGCTAATACTCACAGTCACACAAGAGGCTCCGGCCTGGGGCAGTGACACTTTCACCCCTTAGTCTCTAGCCGAGGGCAATCACTAACCCACTCAGCCCTACTAAGCAGTTTGATAGCTTGGCCAGTGCTGAATCCACTTCCTGTTGGGGGAAGGGAAATCTCTCACTCAGAGCACTCCCATACCTCGAAGCTGGAAATTGGTTTACATCTTTCCCTGCTCTGCACAGGAAGCTGGTAACCCCCTTGCCTAGGAGACCTACCCTAAAGGCTTTAAAACATGAATAAAAAGATGAAAAGAACGATCCACAGCTTCTATGCAGAAAAAGAGCAGGTCAGCAAACCTGAAGAGACCTCAAACAGCAAAAATGCATCAGACTGTCCTCCTTTCTGATGCTCCATAAAAAGTGGACTTTTAATAAAAAGTTTTTTTTAAAAAAAACCCCTTAAAAAAAATTAAGATGAATCAAGGATGGAAAAAAAAAATACCTTTAAATTTATTTTTTTGGGAAATAAAAGACCCTGTTAATTTTTTTATAATATAAAAAAGAAATCAAAAGGGGGAGGGAAAAAAGGGGGAAAGGAAAAAACCCCCCAAAAAACCAAAAAAATTTCCCGGGGGGGAAGGGGAAAGGCGGGGAAAATTTTTCAGGTTTCTCAAAGAAAATAAGACAGTTTTAAAAAAACCCCCCTTTTTGGGGGAGGGAAAACGAATAAGGGGAAGGAAGGGGAAACCAAAGGGGGGAGGGAATAAAGAATAACTTTTAAAGGGGTTTTAAGAAAAGGGGGAAGAGGGGGGGGCCGAGCCCGTAAACAAGGGGTTAAGGTGGCAGGAAATACAATTTTAAATTCCCAAAGTTGGAGAACCCCCCTAAAGGGGAAACCAAAAGGGATCCCAAAGTCAAACCCCTTTTGGGAAAAATTTGGGGGCACAAAAAGGTAAAAGGGGGAAAATCTTTCCAATTAACCAAAAAGGGACCACCTTAAGTAAAAAAAAGTAAAAAAGATCAAAAAAAAAAAAAGGTAAACACCTGAAAGGGGATTTAAACAACAAAAAATCAAATCTTATGGAAAAGGGGGAAAAATTTTAAAAAAGAAGTTAAAAAAAAAAAAAAAAAACTTAAAGAAAAACCAACCGACCCAAATGAAAAATCAAAAAAAACTAAGAAAAAAATTAAAAGAAAAAAAAAAAAATACAAGTTGGATTTTGGAAAAAAATTAAGGAGATAAAGGGAAAACCTTTAAGTTATAACCTAAAAATTACCAAAAAGACATAAAAAAACCTCAAAATTAAAGAAAAAGAAAAAAAAATTTTTTTTAAAAAAAAAAAAATTCAAAAAAAGGGGAAAAAACCAAAAATAATTAAACAAACAACCAAAAAATATTTAAAAACAAATTAAAACAATTTAAAAACCAAAAGGGAAATGGAATTTCCCAATAAAAAAAAAATTAAAAAAAATTTAAAACAAAAAACAAAAAAAAAGAAAAATTTAAAAAAAACAAAAAACCAAATTAAAAACTAATCAAAACTAAAAAATTCAAAATTAAAGGGAAAAAAAAAATTTAAAAAAAACAAACAAAAAAAACAAAATTTTCTATAAAAAACCAAAAAAAAAATTTAAAATCAAAAAAAGGGGAAAAATAAAATACTTAAAAGAAAAAGAACTTTAAAGAAAAAATTAAAAAAAAAAGATTTTCCCAAAACTTTTCAAAAATTTAAACCTTAAAAATCCCCAAAAAAAAACCCAAAGCCCAAAAGGGAATAAAAAACCCATTTAAAAAAAGAAAAGAAAAAAAAAAAACTCCAAAAAACAAAACAATTTTAAAAAAAAAACATTTAAAAAATTTCCCCTCTATAAAATTTTATAAAAAAAAAAAAAGAATTAAAAAAATTTTTCTTACAAAAAAAAAACCCTAAAAGGAGGGAAAACAAAAAGAAAATTACAAAAATTTAATAATAAGGGCAAAAATTTAAAAAAAATTTACCAAACAATCATTTATTTAGAAATTTAAAATCAAAACCCCAAAAACTTTTAAAACCAAAAAATAACAACAAACAATGGAAAAAAAGGTCAAAAATTTCAAAAAAGAAAAAAAAATCAAATGATGGTGGCTTAGCTGTACCAGATCTAAAATTATATTATAGAGCAGCAGTTACCAAAACTATTTGGTATTGGCTAAGGAATAGATTAGTTGATCAGTGGAATAGATTAGGTTCAAGGGATAAAACAGTCAACAAATATAGCAACCTAGTCTTTGACAAACCCAAAGATCCCAGCTTTTGGGATAAGAACTTACTGTTTGATAAAAATTGCTGGGAAAATTGGAAACTAATATGGCAGAAACTAGGCATTGATCCATACTTAACGCCGTACACCAAGATAAGGTCAAAATGGGTTCATGACCTAGGCATAAAGAATGAAATTATTAATAAATTAGAGGAACATAGGATAGTTTACCTCTCAGACCTGTGGAAGGGGAAGGTCTTTATGACCAAAGCAGAACTAGAGATCATTACTGATCACAAAATAGAAAATTTCGATTATACCAAACTGAAAAGTTTTTGTACAAACAAAACTAATGCAGACAAGATTAGAAGGGAAGCAATAAACTGGGAAAATATTTTTACAGTCAAAGGTTCTGATAAAGGCCTCATTTCCAAAATATATAGAGAATTAACTCTAATTTATAAAAAATCAAGCCATTCTCCAATTGAAAAATGGTCAAAGGATATGAACAGACAATTCTCAGATGAAGAAATTGAAACTATTTCTAGTCATATGAAAAGATGCTCCAAGTCATTATTAATCAGAGAAATGCAAATTAAGACAACTCTAAGATACCACTACACACCTGTCAGATTGGCTAAGATGACAGGAAAAAATAATGATGATTGTTGGAGGGGATGTGGGAAAACTGGGACATTGATTCATTGTTGGTGGAGTTGTGAACGAATCCAACCATTTTGGAGAGTAGTTTGGAACTATGCTCAAAAAGTTATCAAACTGTGCATACCCTTTGATCCAGCAGTGTTACTACTGGGATTATATCCCAAAGAGATTATAAAGAAGGGAAAGGGACCTGTATGTGCACGAATGTTTGTGGCAGCCCTTTTTGTAGTGGCTAGAAACTGGAAACTGAATGGATGTCCATCAGTTGGAGAATGGCTGAATAAATTGTGGTATATGAAAATTATGGAATATTACTGTTCTGTAAGAAATGACCAACAGGATGATTTCAGAAAGGCCTGGAGAGACTTACACGAACTGATGCTGAGTGAAATGAGCAGGACCAGGAGATCATTATATACTTCAACAACAATACTATATGATGACCAGTTCTGATGGACCAGGCCATCCTCAGCAACGAGATCAACCAAATCATTTCTAATGGAGCAGTAATGAACTGAACTAGCTATGCCCAGAAAAAGAACTCTGGGAGATGACTAAAAACCATTACATTGAATTCCCAATCCCTATATTTATGCACACCTGCATTTTTGATTTCCTTCACAAGCTAATTGTACAATATTTCAGAGTCTGATTCTTTTTGTACAGCAAAATAACGTTTTGGTCATGTATACTTATTGTGTATCTAAGTTATATTTTAATATATTTAACATCTACTGGTCATCCTGCCATCTAGGGGAGGGGGTGGGGGGGTAAGAGGTGAAAAATTGGAACAAGAGGTTTGGCAATTGTTAATGCTGTAAAGTTACCCATGTATATATCCTGTAAATAAAAGGCTATTAAATAAAAAAAAAAAAGAAATTAAAAACAAAAACAAACAAAAAAAAATCAAATTTGAAGATCACAAAGATGGAAGGGATAGTTCACATTCTGCCTAATAATACATTCTTTTATGAGATTGTAAATGGAACTAAGAAATCAATTGACATTCAATAGGTTATTAAACTGCATACTGGAAACCTAAAAGACACAGCCTAGGTATATCATTTTAAGTTAACCAACAAAATATATATGTTTCAAACATGTTATATTTTCCATACATAAATTGTCACATTTAAAACAAATAATACTCATGATTCATAAAGAATATTCAATAAGTAATTGACAGGTAAGTACCTGATTTATTATACTACCAGTCAGTTAAAAAAAAATAAAAATTGATTCCATGTCCCTTCTTGACTCTTTTGTACAATTTCAACCCAACTACACAAATCCAACTTTGAAAAACAAGAGAGCTGTAACTATGTCAGTTGTTGTCACCCATTAAAGTGTGCTTTTTGACTAAGCCATTTAGGCCTTAGCTGATTTGGTGCCTGATTTGGACATCTGTCTGCTTTGGCTTCATTATTTGGGGTTGCTGCCAGATTCTTAATCTACTTTTTTATCCACACTGGCACTTTATTTTCCTTCTCCATTTTCTATATTCAAGTAAATATCCCTGAGATAACTTTGTTTTCTTTTCCTTCATGATTACACTTTTTAAAAAATCATATGAACAATTTATTTTCTTCCCAGCGGCTAGGTTTGCTTCTGCCTTAGTTTTCTCTCTTAGCTCCAGTTTTAATCACTTAAGAATTATTTTGTTGTCAAGAAATGTGAAATTAAGGGGAAAATAGAAATGATAGAAGTCTTTTACAGGGTTACTTCTCTTTCTATAAATCTACTATATTTATAAGAACAAAAATCTATCATGGGTACTTTTAAGTTATATTGGAAATCAACTGAAACTGTGACTACTGCTCTTTGAAGACAAATTTGTATAGCAGCCTAGAATGAGGAAGTCACAACCTACTAAACTTTGATCTATTTCTCAGATACTGCTAAGAAAAGAAGTATCTGACCTGTACTATTACTAGAAGGTCCTCTGCCCCATAAGAAAATGTAATTTACAACTAAAAACATTTGATAATCTCTAGGGAATCCAGGAATCTTTAACTTTTTAGCATCATATACATCTTTAGTACTATGGTGAAACTTGTGAACCCTTTCTTAGAAAAATGCTACTGTATAAAATACATAAAAGCCAAAGAAAACCCAGTCATATAGAAATGCATGTCAATACACAATATGCATGCCTAAGTAATCATTTAGACTCATGTAGCAGATATGAATGTATTTATATTTATGTATGTATATGTGTACACATAATGTGTTTAAATGTACACATTTATAACAAGTTCAAAACACCCAGCTTTATACACCCTTCTGTAATCCAATCTATTCATTTAACAGATGAAGAAACTGAGGTCCAAGAAAGCATAAATAATTTTTTCATGTTCATTAAAAAAAATGGATCAGAGATATGATTCAAACCAAAGTACTAATTCTAATTTCAAAAGCATTTCCATTGTACCAAATTGATTTTGTCTTCTCTAATACCAATTGGTAAAGTCCAATTTTGGAAAGTAAAAGAAATTTTTATATTACATAACCATATTACATATAAATATACCCTCTGTATATAGATATATAGATATACACACATATATATTTATTCAGGCACATATCAAAAATATTGAAGATTTGATTCCAGAACACCATAATAAAGTAAATATTGCAATAAAGCAGGTCAAATGAATTTCTTGGTTTCTCAATGCATATAAAATTTATGTTAACATAAGTTAAGTGATCAATAGTATTGTGTCTAAAAAGTTCATATTTTAATTAAAAATTTTATTGTAGTTCATAGCAAGCTAAAATTTGGTAAACCCCCAAACTGCAGCTTCTGGAATAAGAACTCACTATTTGACAAAAATCTCTGGGAAAACTGGAAAATAATATGTCAGAAATTCGGGATAGTCCTCATATCCCAAATCAAAATAAGGTCAAAATGTATATATGATTTGAGCATAAAGGATGATACAATAAACAAATTAAGTGAACAAGGAATAGTTTATCTATCAGACCTTTGGATAAGGGAGTAATTTCTGACTAAAGAAGAACTGGAGAATATTATGGAAGGTAAAATGGACAATTTTGATTACATTAATTTAAAAGGGTTTTTGCACAAGTGAAATCAACAGAAATAAGATTATAAGGGAAGTACAAAGCGGGGTGAAAATCTTTCCAGCCAGTATTTCTGATAAAAGTCTTCTTTCTAAAGTATATAGAGAATATACTAAAATTTATAAGAATATGTCATTCTCCAATCGATAACTTGTCAAAGAATATGAACAGACAATTTTCAGATGATGAAATTAAAGTCATCCATAGTTATATGAAAAAAAATGCTCTAAATCACTATTGATTAGAGAAAGGCAAATTAAAACAACTCTGAGATAACACTTCACATCTCTCAGATTGGATAAGATGACAGGGACAGATAATAATAAATGTTGGAGGGGATGTGGGAAAATGGGGACACTAATGCATTGTTGTGGAGTTGTGAAATGACCATTCTGGAAAACAATCTGGAACAATGTTCAAAGAGTTATAAAACTGTGAATACCTTTTTTCCAGCAATGCCATCACTGGGGCTGTATCCCAAGGAAGTCATAAAGGAGAGAAAAGGGCCCCCATGTTAAAAAAAAAAATGTTTGTAGTAGCTCTTTTGTGGTAATAAAGAATTGGAAAATGAATAGATGCTCATCATTTGGGGAATGCCTGAACAAATCGTGGTATATGAAGGTAATGGGATATTATGGTTTTATAGAAAAGGATGAACAAACTGATTTTAGAAAGGTCTGGAAAGATTTACATGAACTGATGCAGAACAAGCAGAACCAGTAATACATTTACACAATAACAGCAAGAATATGCAATGATCAGCTATGAGAGATTTGGTTCTTCTCAATGGTTGAGTGATCTAAAGCAACCTTAGTAGACTTTGGACAGAAAATGTCATTTGCTCCAGAAAAAGAAGTAAGGAGACTGAATGTAAATCAATACATGCTATGTTTAATTCTTTTTTCTGTCTTTATCTCTCGATGGTTTTTCCCTTTGGCTCTGATTTTTCTCTTTCAATATGACTCATAATACGAGTGTTAAAAAATAATTTAAAAAATACTTTATTGTAAACTACCATCTGCATCTTCAAGTCATAATATTTTTTTGCTGGTAGAGGGTTTTCCCTTGATGTTGATGATTGCTGACTGATCAGGGCGGTAGTGGTTGAAGATAGTGGTGGATATGGAAATTTCTTAAACAAGACAGCAATAAAGTTTGCCATAACAAATGATTCTTCCTTTCACCTGAACACTTAAATTTTAGGATTAGTAATTGCCCTAATTTCAACATTGTTGTGACTCAAGAAATAGAAAGGGCCTAGGAGGGAGTACAATATAAGGACATGGCTTATCAGAGAAACAATCAGTATGCACACAACATTTATTAAGTTAGTAATGCGGGCACAGTTTGTGGTGTACCCAAAATAATTACAATAGTAACATCAAATATTACTGATTACAAATAATCGTAATAAATATAATCATAATAAAAATGGTCAAAATATTGAAAAATTGACAAAACGTAGCACAAAAACACAATGTGAGCACATACTTTGTAAAAATGGTGCTTATGGACTTGCTTGACACAGGATTGCCACATATCTTGAATCTCAAGAACAAAAAACAAAAACCTACATGTGAAGTGCAATAAACCACAGTACAAAAAAAAAAAAAACAAGTTATGTTTATACATAATTGTGTATATATACATACATATGCACATATCTGTGTGCTCATATGCATCTCACATTATATCTCACAATGTATAAAGATGTGTGCATATGCATGTGTAAGTGTTGTGCATATAGTTTGTATGGGGATGTACATATAATGTAAAAGTGGAAATTTTCTAAATAATATTTGTTGTGCTGATTTTCCTAGAATCCAAATGATTTGCTTTACAATCATCACTTTTAGTAGTGGTGCTGACACTGGTTGGAATAAGCAATCTTTCATTCTGTGCAGTGGTAAAAGAGGGTAGGAAACATCAAAACCTTAATAAAAAGGCCAAAGAGTTGCCAAATTTCTGTATTGACTTCTGACCTTCCTAATACCCTCTCTTCTGTCTAAATATATAGCCATGTCATAGCTGACATGACTGTATATCCCAAACATGGATGTTCAGTATTTGACAATAGGTTCTTTCATTAAAAATATAAATTTTATATATTTTTCTTTTCCTAAATGTGTATATATATATTACATTTATTTGCATATTTATATAATATATGGAGAGAAGGAGAGAGAGAGAGAGAGAGAGAGAGAGAGAGAGAGAGAGAGAGAGAGAAAGAGATTGTTCCTAGCTCAATGAGAGGACACTACAATATATTAAGAGGTATACTAGATTTTGAAATAGATTACTTGGGTTTATATCTCAGCTTTTATTTATATGTGTGACATTGAGCATATCACATCACCTTTCTTGGCTAATGTATTTTCATTTATTAAGAGATGGTTGCATTAAATGTCTTCAATTGTCCCTTCCCAAATACTATGATCCTAAGTCATTGTTAGATGGCTGCCATTGGGTAAGTGTCTTCAGCACTGCAATTAGTACAAGATGATCAGATATTTACCTCATACAACACTCAAGTAAAAGAAGTTGAGTAGGCAATGTATTTTCCCAGGATGAACATTAGCTTTTCAATTCATCTGTTACATTACCTAGTTCCTGGTTTTACGACAGTTCTTAAGACCCATGGACAAAATGTCCTCCTATTGGAGTTTATCTTCCCATTCAGGGTAATTACACTTGATAGCACCTTTTATTGCAAAGCCTCGTGCAAAACAGAGTTCCCTTTACTAAAATGTTATTGGGGCAAAGGGATGGCATAATCATCTACTGAAGCTTTTCTGCATGTAATACTTTCATCCCATATATTCAACTATTACCAGGCTTCTATAATTTTCTGTCCTGCTTTACCACAGTGCCCTTTGTAATCCCCCCTATATGTTTTTTTTTTTATATCGTGATTCTTTATAGATTTCTTCCTCTGAGTTTCCTTTCATTTTCTGATCTTCACTAAACCCTAGTTTTCTCCAAAATACACTATTTCTTTATTTCCTCTCCATAGCATCTTCCCCTAAACCACAATTGCAGATTTCAGGATCATTCTTGTCAGCAGGAGCTCTGACACTAACTTAAATAAGCTATACACTTGCCTTCATTCTGTAGGGAAAGGAAGATTGGGAAATAGCTGTTCATTATCGCAATCCTATAGACTCAGGAAGAAAAGGACAAAACAATTAGTCAACATATCCCTTACTCCCTCTGCTACTTACAGATCCTCCCGTTGCAACCATCAATTAGTAACTGCCTCACCTCTTTTCAAGTTTCCTTTATACTGTTCAGAACCTTGTTATTATCTACTCTGTAGGTTAATTGTCTATCTAATAAGTTCAATGCCAGGTTCACCATTTTCTGTACCAGAGAATAAATAAGAATAAAACAAAAAATGGGTCTCTCTCACTCTCCTTTTCCATCTGTCTCCATCTCCATCTCTGTCTCTATCTCTATCCCTGTCTCTGTCACTATCCTTTCTCTCTCTGTCTCTCTGTCTCTCTCTCTTTCTCTCCTCATTCTCTCTCTCTGTCATCTCCTTTCTTCTCTCCTGACAACCCTCTGGCCCTCCCTGTCCCCCTCCATTCACCTCCCTCTCTCTTTCTTTTCCTTTCTCCCTCTCACTTTCTTTCCACTCATCATTAATGTCCATATATACACACAATCCCTTTCCTACAGAAAATTTCTATTATGATATTTTTTGTATGGGTATCATATTTAGTTCTAAAAGCCAATAGACTACAGTGTCTGACAAGTTATACCATGATGCCATATAAGACACTCATTTGTTACGCTGCTAACACACCATGCATACTGTTTAAAAAGTAGAATAAGTGTGAAGGAGAAATTATTTATTTATTCTATTTACCAAATTCTTTCTGAACATCTCCCTTTCTTTCCTAGGGAATTATTGTGTGTGATAAATATTGAGAAGAAAAAGAAACTGTAATGTTCTTCTCTAAATTATAATGTTCTCTGGGAGCAGGTTTCTTGGGTGGCTTCTGGAAGCAGCCTTAGTTTCAGTTCAGTGTAATCACCCCAAATGCAGCCAGGAGTTAAACTCCAGATCCTTTATTGTTTTCTTCAAAATAGCCTGGTTAGTTTTTTTACAGGCCTATCTCTCTTCTTGGTTCCAAGAGCTCTTGCCACTAATCCTTTGTCTCTTCCAGCTTCTGCCCCTAGCTCCCTCCGAATGTCTCTAGCCAGCACAGGGTAGAAAATGGAATGAATCTGTCTCTTCCTCCAAGAGTGGAATTGTCTTTTAGTGCTCTTGTCCTTCAGTGGGCTCCTCCTTATATATGCTCTCTTAAAGTTGCAAATCTTGTGGAGCTCTAATATGTATTAAGTACATTAGTAGTTCACTATTAAGTACCATGCTGAATAAAATAATTATTGTCTCTATCAATTCCAGTGACTTAACACCTTGTAAGAATCCTAACAGAAACAAAACAGGGCAACAAATATAAGTAACAAAGTCAGGCCAATAGTAGATACACACACACACACACACACACACACACACACACATATATATATATATATAGAAAGAGAGAGAGAGAGAGAAGATATGTGATATTTTGTTCTCGTTTCATTATGTACTCATCATTTGCATAACCTTGCAAATTTTCACATTTTCACAGTATCAGGAGGGATATGCATTTGTTTATTCTTCTGGTGCCCTGCTTAGTTATTAAGATTATATAGTGCCTAGTATTGTTTATTGTTTTTCCTTCATTACATTGTTATCTTCATCATGTACATTATTTTAGAAGTTCCGCTTACTTCAAATTTGACATCAGATTCATACTGGTTGTGTTATCCTGGGCAAGTCACTTAACCCTGTTAGGCTCAATTTTCTCATCTATAAAATGTTCTAGTGAAGAAAATGCAAACCACTCTGGTGTCTTTGGCAAGAAAACTGAAAATATATATTACAAAGAATTGGATATGATTGAAAATGACAAGACACATGAATATCATATACAATTTATACATACAGAAATACATAGCTAGTCTTATAGTTATAGATAGAAGTCTACACTATAGCTACAGCTATACATATGAATGATGTATTGCGTGTATAACATTATCTAGACCATATGTTATTTCACCATATTAGGTGGCATTATATTATCCACAGAAACTAATATTTCTTTCTTTGTCTTTATGTTCTTAGTATCTGATACAATATCAGGAACATAGTAGATGTTTAATGAATGTTAGTTAATAAGTTAATTACCTGATAAAATTTATCTAAGAATGCCCATGGCTTTATAAAATGGTAGCTAAATCAAAAACATCCTAGATCTTTTAGTGTTGCATGTTTATCAGATTGCTGGTTTAACAGTAGGTTGCTTTTCCAATTCATGAAAATGAGGCTCATTTCTTTTTATAATTTCAGTGTTACAGTATGTATACTTAGTCATATAGTGAGAATGACAGACAATATAGATTACTCAAGACATTAAAAGAATCACAAAAAAACTCCTCAAGGGAATTAGACCTATCCTTGGAGAATACAGAGGAAAATACTCAATTTAATAAGATTAGAAATAACAAGAACAATTCCTATTTTCATATTACTTTGAGGTTTGTAATGTATTTCAGTTCAAACAGTCTTTTAAATTACAGCAGGAATTTTTATTCCTTTTTAAAAAGGCAAGTATCCTGAAATTCTAAAAGGGCAAGATATCTATGGCAATAATATTAGTCAATTTGATAGATAAAATATTGAATAATAAATGTGATAATTGGCACCTTTGCTTTACCCTTGCTTTTATTAGAAAGGCTGGTATTTTATCCTATGGCATATAATGCTTATCCTTGGTTTTATTTAGATACTACTTACTTTAAGAAAAGGTTCTCTCTATGAAGTTTTATGGCACCTTTATCAGATATCTGTACTGAGTAGAATTTACACAGCTTTCACAGTTGATCATCATTATAATGTTGTAGTTAATATTCATAATGACCTCATGGTTCTCATTTCATTTTGCATGAGTTCATATATTTTTTCTCATGTTATTTTTTCCTGGAGTCATATACTCATCATTTTTTATCATAAAAAAGTACCATATCACAGTCATATGAACAGATTTTGTACAGCCATTACCCAACTGCTAGACACCCCCTCAATCTCCAATTCTTAGCCACCACAAATATGTGGGTATGTATATATGTTTGCAGCTGTATATTTACATAGGCTAGAGGTACTTTTCCTTTTTCTTTGTTCTCTTTGTGTTTCAGAGCTAATAGTGGTATTACTTCAGCTGGGCATATTGGAATGTTCTCAGCCCTTCATTTCAACTCTCTATGTGTCTTTTTGTCCTAAGTAGGTATCTTTATACAACATATTGTTGAATTCCATTTTCCAATCTATTTTGCTATTGGCTTCTGTTTAATCGATTAGCTCATCCCATTCACATTTATGGTTGTGATACCTTATTGTTCATTTACCTCTGTTTTTTCTTTCTTTTTATCCTATCCCTCCTCAAAAATATGTCTTGTTTTCCACCACAGCCTCCCTCAATTCATTCTCCCTATCATCACCCTCATATATATTATCCCCTTCCTTTCCTTATCCCCTTCCTTTCCTTATCCCCTACTTTTTAGTAAAATAGATTTTTATATTCAGATATATAAATGTGTGTATTTTTATATTGTGCATGTGTGTATGTGTTTGTGAGTATGTGTTTGTGCACATGCACATTTAGGATTAAAGGCAGGAGACAATTAGGGTTGGGACACACATACATTTTTCTCTTATTAAATCAATCCCATGAAAGTCAAGTAGAAGTGCTGCTTATTTTCCTCTCCATTATAAAAGTTCATCCTTGGGCACTTCCCTTATTTAAGAAAATTCCCCCCCTTCAACTCTACCTTTTTCTTTTTCCAAGTGCATCACTTTTTATTAACACTGCATTCTAACTACCCTATTAATGACAACATTCTTGGAAATTATAAGGATTATGTTTTCACATATTCAAACAATTTAACTTTATTGAATACTTTGATTTCTCATTAGTGGTTACCTTTTTAAAGCTTGTCATCAGTCTTCAGTTTGTGTTTCATTTTTTTTTTAATTTAGTCTTTTCATCTCAAATGCTTTATAATCTTTTATTTTATTTTATTTTTGCTCTAATGGATTTTATCCATTTTCTTTCCTCTAATGGATTATACTCAGTTTTGCTGAGCAGTTAATTCTTGGTTGTAACTACAGTTCCTTTGTCTCTGGAATGTTATACCCCAAGCCTTTTGTTCCTTTATATTGAAAGCTGCTAAATTTTGTGTGATCCTGATTGTGATTCCATGAAATTAGAATGGTTATTTCTGCCTGCTTGCAATATTTTATGCTTGAACTAGGAGATCTGGAATTTGACTATCCTTTGAAGTTTTCATTTTGGATTCTCTTTCAGGGGGTAATCAAGAGATTCTTTTAAAGTCTATTTTCCCTCTGGATCTAAAATGCCAGGAAAATTTTCCTTGATAAGTTCTTAAAATATGTCTAAGTTCTTTTTTTTCTTTAAGAAAAATCATGGCTTTCAGATGATCCACTAATTATTTAATTATCTAATTTAAATATATTTCTAAGTCAGTTGTTTTTTTAATGAAATATTTCATATTTTCTTGTTTTTTTTCCCATTCTTCAATGATCTGTGGTCCCTCTTTATCCTTATTGCCTAATTCTACTATTTAAGGAGTTCTTTTCTTTAGCAAATTTCTGTTCCTTCTTTTCTATTTGATCAATTCCTCTTTTTTTTTCTTTTGATTGTTGGTAGATATAATTCCAGGACTTGCGGTCCTTTACTATAGTTACTGCTAAGTCTTGTAAATTTCCAATTGTAACTCTAGCTTATTTGAATTGTTTTTTCTTGTTTCTTGTAAAAATTTCTCTTTGATCTAGATGTTACTAAATTTGGCAATAATATTCCTTTATGTTTTCCACAAATTATCTTTTTGAGATGGTAATAGTGTATTGTTTCTATATCTACTCTCCCTTCATGTTCTATAGTGAAGTTCAGCTTGAATGAATAAGATGAGTGTGGAAATGAAAGTACACAAGCCAGGCAGGATCCTGTCAAACAGTCCATTTTACTGATCTGAAAGCCAGAGTTTACCTACTCTTTAAGCTAGTATTGCAATAACTTCATGTAGCATCATGTACATTCTAGGGGTTATATCCATTCCCAACATTCCAACTTGACATTAACTTTAAACAGTAACTAGCAGTAGCAATCTGTTTGCTGTAACAAAGTCATAAATCACAAAGTCCATGATTCTTTGTTTCTATTACATGCATTGCTCACTGAAATACCTTAAATTTGTCTTAGGCATGTCTTTATCACAAGATCGTTTGTGGAAAACATAAAGAAATATTATTGCCAAATTTAGTAACATCTAGATCAAAGAGAAATTTTTGCAAGAAGACAATGAGCCAATGCTTTGAATTGCTCATAGCCCTCACAGAGAGCAGGATTCAGGTGAGGCCTGGACTGGACTCTTCCTTTACAAGGTCTTATTTAAAACTGGCCCTCTACCTCTCTTTTTTTATTTGTAAATTTAAGACTATGGACTTCAATTCCCAAAAATGAAAATGATTGAGCAACACACCATGAATTACAAGGAATCAAGCCAATAAGTATAAGAATGACATACACAAGAGGAATAAAATGCCGAAGCATGGAAGTTAGATTATTTACAGGATTTATCTTTTTTAACCACTACAATATTTGGTTTGTTATGCTATCAGGATCAATGTTGGGGCACTACTTTCTGCCAATTTATCTGCTAAAACATCTAACTGAGATATATCCCAAGGAAGAATGAAATTATGCATAGCTCCATTTACTCATGTGATTCCATGTTACATTAGGAATATCATCCCATTTATATGGAATTATACATACATGAGTAAATCTATAATCACAAGCTAGTTTTATTTTTTTTCCTGAGACAATTGGGGGGGTTAAGTGACTTGCCCAGGGTCACACAGCTAGGAAGTGCCTGAGGTCACATTTGAACTTAAGTCCTTCTGATTTCAGGCCATCTAAACACTGAGCCACCTACTGTCCCCATTGCAAGCTTGTTGTAATCTAATTTCCAGATTGTTTTTATGCTCCCCAATAATATTAGTGATTAATCCAATAAATTTAGTTCTTGGATTAACTCGTTATTTATATTAATTTGTTCTTTAAAAGCTTGTGATACATTTTTTTGGCTAATTGATATGCAAAATGAGCAATCTGAACAGATTCTGTTATAATCGTAGCTGAAATAGCAAGTGAAGTAGTAATTGCTATAGCTGCTAGAATTCCAGCAATGAATAATCCAACAAATCTCTTTTTATTACTTTTATTTTTATCCAATTTTCTTTTGATGTTATCCCAAACCTATTCATCTGCTGACCTGTATCAATTCTGATTGATCTTAGTGGATACCATCATGTAAGATGGGTGTTCAATAACCATAGTCAAAGAATTAGAATAAAACATTGGAATAAAACACAGTTGTAACATTTTACAGTATATCCTCCTGGTACATTAGTGATTTGGATTCCAGTGCCACTTCTTAAAATGGTATCTATCCTTAGAAACATCTGTGTATATTTTAAACATGCCTATACAGTACATTTCTGAGGGCCCTGAAACAGCATGGAATTGCATATCTAAAATGTAAAAAAATTGTTCCAAGGCTGCCATAATTCTCCATAAGTTTTAATAAACTATCTCTTCTCTGGAATAAAAGATGTCTTCCACAAGCATTCCTATAGAAGATTCTGTCCCAGATCCCAATCAAAAAAAAAAAAAAATAGTTTACCAGAAGCATTTAATGTAGCCATGAAACATTTATTCTAGAAAGAAAAAGTAGTTTTTTGACATAAAATTGAGCTAGCCTCTGGACATAGTCAATATTGAGGTTCTGAAACCTTTTCTTCATTATCTAAGTTATTAATATACAATTTAGTAATTTTCTACCACCATGCTCTCCCCATAATTTCCACAACTTTCTTATTGTGATGTATCAGCTTTTAACAAGTAAAACCAAGGTTATCAGTAATAGTCATAAAATCAATCCCTTTTGAATGATTTGAGGTTTTATAAAAATCAGTTCAATTAAAAAACACATAGGTTTCCTGACTGTAAATGCCTGTGTAATATTGATAAGTCTTTGTTCCTTCTAAATATGGTTTATGCACGCCTTACAACATCTTAGAATTGGTAGTTGATACAGCAGTCAATTTAACTGCCCATGTAACTATTCAAAGTATCAGAGGAGAAAGTACATAAATCCAATGCATAGATTCTCTTCTTTTTCCTTTTTTTGGTTATTTATTTTTAATACACATTGTTTTATAAATTATGTTGGGAGAGAAAAATAATAGCAAAAGGGATAATCCATGGGAGAGAAAATAAAACAGAAAAAAAGAAGTGAACATAGCATATATTGATTTATATTTAGTCTCCTTAATTCTTTTTCTGGACACAGATGGCATTTTCTGTCCAAAGTTCAGAAAAGCTTTGAGAAGAACCAAACCTTTCATAGTTGATCATCACATATTCCATTACTTTCATGTACCACAATTTGTTCAACCATTTCGCAACTTATAGGCAACTTCTCTTTTTCCAATTCTTTGCTGTCACAAAAAGATCTCCTAAAAACATTTTTGATCATGTGGCTTCTTTTCCCTCCATTTTGATTTCCTTGGACATGACACCAAAGCTGTCTGGTTCCATATCATTCCCAGGATTAAATACAAAATACATAATTTGGGTTTTAAAATTCTTCTTCACTTGGCCTTTCTTACCTTTCTAGTCTTTTTCCCCCTGAGGCAAGTGGGGTTAAGTGACTTGCCCAGGGTCATACAGCTAGGAAATGCTAAGTATCAACGTCAGATTTGAACTCAGGTCCTCCTGACTTCAGGGTTGGTGCTCTATTCACTGTACCACCTAGCTGCCTTTACCTTTCTAGTCTCCTTATACCTCATTGTCCTACATATATTCTACAATCAAATCACATGGGCCTTATTGTTATTTCCTATATAAGACATTCCATTTCCTGATGATATTTTCACTGGATGTGAAAATCCCTGGTTTCCCAGATTTACTTATTTTCTTCAAATCTCAGCTTAAGTCCCATTATCTGCAAGAAGTCTTTGCTAGTCTTCATTCTTTTTGCTTTAAAAATTTTTAATAAAGCTTCATATTTTCAAAACATATGCATGGATATTTTTCAACATTGTAAAACCTCATTTTCCAATTTTCCTCCCTTCCCCTCAATCCTCTTCTCTAGCTGGCAGGTAGTCCAATACATGTTAAATATGTTAAACTATATGTTAAATCCAATATATGTATACATATTTATACAATTATCTTGCACACACACAAAAAAAAAGTCAAAAAGGGGGAAAAAAAGAGAAAAAATAAAATGCAAGCAAACAGCAACAACAAAAAGTGAAAATACTATGTTGTGATCCACACTCAATTCCCACAGTCCTCTCTTTGGGTTTAGATGGGTCTCTTCATCACAAGATCATTGGAACTGTTTTGAATCATCTCATTGTTGAAGAGAGCCACATTCATCAGAATTCACCATCATATAATCTTCTTTTTGCTGTGTTCAATATTCTCCTGGTTCTGCTCATTTTACTTAGCATCAGTTCATGTAAATCTCTCCAGGTCTCTCTGATGTCATCCTACTGATCATTTCTTATAGAACAATAACATTCATATACCTCAATATATTCAGCCATTCTTCAACTGATGGGCATCCACTCAGTTTCCAGTTTCTTGCCACTACAAAAAGAGCTGCCACAAACATTTTTAAATGCATAGATTCTTGTTGTCCCCCCCAACACCTGAAAAGTTAATAATGTAAGCAAGTTAGTTAAAGTTTTTCTTCCTTTAGATCTCCTGTGTCTTGGACACTTATTTTGTTTTTCTGTTATGGGAGTTCCATGCATGACAAAAACAGATAATAGCCCTGCTTATACTAGCATTGTGTTTAAAAAACAAAAACTCTATCTTTCCTTCTATATCCAGCATGTTATTGGAATCCCCTATAATCCTAACGGCCAAACTATTATGGAATGAAAACATAAAGAACTAAAGACCTTTTTATAAAAACAAAAGGGGAAAAGAGAATTTATAGATGATTAACAACAGCCTTATGTATTCTAAACTTTTAAAGACCAGATTCAAATGGTATAGCATCAGCAGAAAAACAATTAAAATTCAAATTCCCTAGTGCAGCAAATAGCAAGAGTAAAAGAAGAAAAAGTACCTACAAAGACATTAATATACTTAAGTCTCTCAAAAGAGGGATAATTGGTTATATTCATTTGCAATAAATCAAGAGGAGCTAAATTAAGAGGACTTTTTGCTACAAGTTTCAGGGAAGGTAAATAAGGAATACAATGAGAACAAGATCAAACTATTTGTCTGACCTGTTCCCTACTATTAAAACGACTACATAGCATTGTGAAGACTGATGATCATGAATGAGACTGACATCAAAAAGAGACATAGTGAATATGGAGAGTTGTGTTAAAAAAAAAAATCAGCAACAGCATTTCTTGGAGCTATGTCACTTGGAAGTTCAGTATGCAAAAATATATACATAAAGAAAAAAGGGGCTTTCCTATGCCTTATGATGTGCTGATTGCTCAAACAATTGATAAATCATGAAATTACTAGAAAACCATATTTGGGCTGTTTCTTTATTATTAACCACATAAATAGCATGTTTGCAATCTGAAAAAATGTTGTGATTCTTGACCAGTAGGCACTGCAGTAATAATTTCATATAACTCATTCTGCTATGTTGCTCCAAATGGTATATGAAAAGCATATTTAGTAGTAGGTGGAATATATAAAGAAGCTAGTTGTTTTTTTTTTTTTTTTCTTTTACTAACATCTGGTTTCATCAATAATTGAATTGGCTTTTGTCATATGTGGAAATAGCCATTGAAACTTCAATATAAATTGTAAAGCAGGTAGCTGAAAGATGTTATCATTTGGATCTTAGTACATGGTCAATAAAACTTGCCACTCATTATCAGAGGTTAGTCAGGAATCAACCTGATCTTTAGAATATGGTTGATGAACAACTTGTGAAAGATTACTTTTTGAGGCTTTTTGAATCAATATTGCCACAATCTAGAGGTGAGTGGACAGGCTTTTATGAGACTGATTTGGAAAGTACATCTATTCTAAAATAACCTGAATCTGATGTAAAAATGTAAAAGGAATGTTAGGACTTGCCATTATTGATATCTGTATTTTTCCTGTAAATTTATTCTATCTAATAACAGGAATGTATTTCTTTCTACTGCTTGCAACTGATCTTCAACTTCCTTGATCAGACTTCTTTTGGAATTCAGATTAGAATCTCCTCACAGAATTTCAATAATTTAGTGAATTCACATGTTCTCAATTTCAAATATAATCTTATGCAATAAATATCCCCCAACAATTTTTGATAATCATTTAGAGTATCTCTTCTAATTTCTATTTTTGAGGTCAAATTAATGTGTTTTCAATTATCTGTCCTAAATATATATAGTGAGGTCAATTGAATTTTCTTTGGAGCTATTTTCAGTCCATATTTTCTAAAGATTCTTGCATGTCTCTCAATAGCTGTTGTACAATATACGTATTATAATTGGCACATAGGATATCATCCATGTAATGTACAATATGTGTTTCTTCATATTTGGTTTTGATAGGAACTATAATTTCTGTCACATAATGTTGATACATGGTGAGACTATTTTTCATGCCCTGTGGAAGGATTTTCCATTGAAATTTTAAGTAAGATTCCTTCAAATTTATGGATGGTAATGAAAATGAAAAATAAGGCCAACCTTCATATTTTAATGGAATAGAGCAGAAATAATCTTTAATGTCAATATCCATATGTGCCATTCATAAGGGACCACACTGGGTGAAGAAAGACATGGCTGTAAGCTGCCCTTAGAATCCATTCTATTGTTAATATACATTGAATCTGTTAACATTCTTCATTTTCCTTAATTCTTTTTTATAGCAAATACGGGGGAATTCTCTGGGCTAGTGGATTGTTCTATGTGACCAGCTTGTAACTGTTTTTGAATAATTTCATGAAGAGTCTTTTTTAATTTGTTAAGAGCCACTGAGAAACTAATTTGGCTGGCCCTTTTCATTTAATCTTAGATACTTGTATTTTTAATATGTATTATTTCTGATTGGTGACCCCTATGAAAAATTTTTATGACTACATTCATTTTTTTAGCAAATCTATCCCCCACTAATAGGGAGCGTTTGAAGAACATAAAGTTTGAACAGTCCTTTATTCTAATTTCTCCACAATAGTCATCTAGCATTTTGTTCTGACATTTTACAACACCTATATCTTATAAAAGCATGTGCACTTCATCTTAGTCCAAGTCTGTGGTCCAAAGTGTTGTGCATCACTGATTTGTCAGCTCCTATATCCATCAATCCTTAAAATATTTTTATTCTATTTCTACCTTTAAAATTGGCCTACAATAAGTTAGAGGTTGCATCCGGAATGTTTCTTTTCTGGTACCCTCAAAATCTTCACAACCCTCAAATTTTTTAATGTACTTTTCCTAATTTTTGTAAGGTATGCTTAATAACTGTGTTATTCTCATTCTTAACTAACTTCTTCAATATTTTCATATAATTTTCTCTGTCCCTGCTACTTGATTGGTTTTACCCTAATTCAATTCAATATGTGCACTATATTTATATCAACATGATAAAACTCAATTTTATGCCTGATTAATCCTCCTGTTAGGCTGGTGATAAATGATGTTCACTTCTTATCTTAATTCTTAAACTCATCAAGAGGTCACTCTCCTCAGCCTCAGCATTCATTCATGTCTCTAGTCCCTTCTTAAGTGCCAAGTATGGAGTATTTACTCCAGTAAATATGATGAGTGTGGAAAATACATGAGCCAAGCAGGATCTAGTCAAAGCAGCCCATTTATTGATCTGAGAGCCAAAGTTAATATATTCTTTTTTTATTAAAGTTTTTTTTTCAAAACATAGGCATAGATAATTCTGCAACATTAGCTCTTGCAAAACCTTGTACTCCCATTTACCCCCTCTCCTACCCAACTCCCCTACATGCAAATAGTCAAATACATATTAAATACAGAGTAGAAATATATGTAAAATCCAATATATACATACATATTTGCACATATATAGTTGTATAAGAAAAATCAAATGAAACAAGAAAAGAATATGATGAAGAAAATAAAATGAAACCAAGAACAAAAAAAAAGTGAGAATGCTATGTTGTGAATTACACTCAATTCCCACAATCCTCTCTTGGGGTATAGATGGCTCTTTTCATCATAAGACCATTGGAACCGGTCTGAATCATCTCATTGATGAAGAGAGCCATGTTCATCAAAATTGATCATCGTATAATCCTGTTGCTATGTATAATGATCTCCTGGTTCTGCACATTTCACTCAGCATCAGTTCATGTAAGTCTCTCCAGGCCTCTCTGAAATCATCCTGCTGATCGTTTCTTATAGAACAATAATATCCCATAATATTCATATAGCACAATTTATTCAGCCATTCTCTGATGGTTATCCACTCAATTTCCAGTTTCTAGACACTACAAAAAGGGCAGCCACAAACATTTTTGTATCTACGGATACCTTTCCATTCTTTAACATCTCTTTGAGGTATAAGCCCAGTAGAAACACTTCTGGGTCAAAGAGTATGCAGTTTGATAACTCTTTGGGCATAATTCCAAATTGTTCTCCAGAATGGTTGGATCTGTTCACAATTCCATCATCAAGATATTAATGACCCAGTTTTCCCTCATCCCCTCCAACATTCATAATTATATTTTTTTCCTGTCATTTTAGCCAATCTAAGAGGTGTATAATGGTATCTCAGAGTAGTCTTAATTTGCATTTCTCTGATCAACAGTGATTTGGAACATTTTTTCATATGATTACAAATGGTTTCAATTTCCTTATCTGAAAATTGTCTGTTCATATCCCTTAACCATTTATCAGTTGGAGAATGGTTCGAATTCTTATAAATTTGGGTCAGTTCTCTATACATTTTAGAAATGAGGACTTTATCAGCTAACTATAATAGAAATACAGTTCTTAAGAATTGTTTTTTTTTTTCTTTTTACCTTTTTATGCTTCCCTTGGATACTATATTTGCAAGTCAAAATTTTTGTTCCGCTCTGATCTTTTACTAGAAGTAAATTAAATTCACCAGTTTCATTAAATGTCCATCCTTTTCACTAAAAGAAAATGCTCTGTTTCGTGCACTAGTTTATTTTTTACTGCATTCCAAGTTCCTTTGCCTTTTGGAATATTAGATTTTAGGCCCTTCTATCCTTTAAGGTGGAATATTCTAGTTCCTGGGTAATCCTTATTGTGGCTCTTCAGTATTCTAGCTGTTTCTTTCTGGCTGCTTGTAATATTTTTTCCTTGGTTCAATAGTTCTGAAATGTATCCACAATATTTCTTGAAGTTTTCATCACCTCTCTTTTAGGAGGGGATCAGTGAATTCTTTCAATGATTACTTAACCTTCTGATTCTAAAACATCAGGACAGTTCTTTGATGATTTTCTGTAAGATAATGTCTGTTAATTTTAATCATTGTTTTTAAGAAGTCCAAAAATCCTTACAGTGGCTCTCCTAAATCTATTTTCTAGGTCAGGTGTTTTCCCAAGTAGGGATTTTACATTTTCTTCTATTTTTTCATTTGTTTGGTTTTGCTTGACTGATTGCTGATGTCTCATTGAGTCATTCATTTCCATTTGTTCAGTTCTGAATTTTAGTAAATTATTTTCTTCATTTACCTTTTTTAGTTCTTTTTGTATTTGGTTCATTGAATTCTGTTTTTCAGGGAGTTGTTTTCTTTTTCCATTTCCATTTTCCAATAGTCATATCTATTTTGTAAGGTGTTATATGCTTTTTTCCATTTCACTAAATCTATTTTAAGGAGGTTTCTTCAGATAATTTCTGCTTTTCCTTTTCCAAACCCTCTTACAAAGTTCTCATTTCTTTTCCCCATTTTTCTTCTTGCTCCCTTTTAAGATTCTTTTTAATTCCTTCCAAGAGAGCCTTGTAAGATGGGAACCAATTTATATCACCCTTTTGGTATTCACTTAGAGATGATTTGCTTTTAGTGACCTCAGAGTCTGAAATCTGTTATACTCTTTCACCATAAATAATATCTATAATCAGAATTCCTTTTGCTTTTTTGCTCATTTTTTTTAAGTTGAAGTCTGCTTTTAGGGTAAGAGAGATTGTCCAACCTTCCTCTATAAGCAGTAGTAGCTGCTGTGACTAATTTCAGGTGTTTGGTGGACGTGGCCAGGTCTTGTGGAATTCTGGCATTTTGGGGTTCACTATATACCGTTTGTATTTTTGTTGGATATTTTATAACTTTAATGCTGTATAGCTGGATGCATCCAGTGCAGAGTAGCCAACACTGCTGTTGATTCCTCCCCTTAGATTCTCCAGCATCTATGTGCTGCCTGTAGTGGTGCCTGTGCCTGGCTTGCTTGCACTTGGCCCACCTCCCTCCATGTCCGAATATAACAGCCCTTTTCTGGAGATTCAAAATTATTTTTTGCTGGAAATTTGTTACGCTCCCTAATTTTCTTTTATTTAAGTTTTATTTTAATCTAAGCTATTTATTTTCAAAACATAGGCTCAGAAAATTTTCAACATTCATCCATGAAAACCCTGTGTTCCAAATTTTGCCTCTCTTCTTTCCCCATACCCATTCCCTCAGACAGCAGTAATTGAGTATATGTGCTTCTATACATATTTCCACCATTATCATTCTACACAAGAAAAATCAGATAAAAAAAATGAGAAAAAAAAATGGAAGCAACCTACAACAAAAAAGTGAAAATATTATATTGGGACCTACACTCACTCTCCACACTCCTCTTTCAGGATGTAGATGGATCTTTTCATCACAGAAACATAAAAACTGACCTGAATCACCTCACTGTTGGAAAGAACCAAGTCCATCAGAATTGATCATCATTTAATGTTGTTATTGCTATATACAATGTTCTCCTCATTCTACTTACTTCACTCAGGATCAGTTCATGTAAGTCTCTCCAGGCCTTGCTGATATAATCCTGCTGATCATTTCTTATAGAGCAATAATATTCTATAACATTGATATACCATATCATATTCAGCCATTTTCCAACTGATGGGCATCCACTCAATTTCTAGTTTCTTACCACTACAAAAAGAGCTACTATACACATTTATCCATTTATCTCCATTTTTTCTATGGTTAGATTTTATGGTTATTTTATGGTTAGATTTACCAAGTTCTCTTTTTATTTTCTTTTTTTAAAAATATATTTATTTATGAAAAACAAGTACAAATTAAAAAAAAAAAAAACATTGCCATAGGCACAACAGGACATGGGAAGATTTAAAATATGAGACAATAAATGTCTTTTTTTAGAAAGCCTATATAACAAATATTACACATTCCTGCCTATGCATGTTTCTTTTTGCTCAGGGTTGTTTCTCAGCAGCATAGCTGGGCCTGCTGTTCCTTATCAGCAAGAGTTCCCTTAATCTTTCCCAGTTCAGATGCCCCCTGACTCTTCACACTGTTTAAAAGTTGACAATTTCTTTGGCTGGGTGTGAGGTCACCTCCCAACTCAGCTAAGCCTAGTGTGGCAGCTTGTTGTTTCAGTCAAAGTAGCCTGAAATTGTTTAGACTTTACAGAGAACAATCTCCTTCCTTATCCCAGTAGAACTACTGTTCTGCCCCAACTTGTACTTATTTTTAGAGTTCTACTTTCTCTGGGAGATGCAATTTTGTCTTGTTTGTGAAGGAAATATAGAGAAGTTGTAATCGTTTTATCTATTGCACCATCTTCTCAGAATCCTCTCATTTTTTTTTCAATGTATACAGTCTTTTAAATTACCTTAATGATGATGAAATCGTTACAAGCTACATGTATTAGTTCTGCCATGTGAATGTAAATTATTTGAAATTATTAAGACCCATATGATTTCTCTTTCATGTGTACCTTTTTGTTTTTCTCTTGAGTCTCCTGTTTAAATGACTATTTCTCTACTCAATTCATGAGCTCTAATCTATTTCATTAAATGTGCATTTTTCCCTGAAAGATTATATTGAATTTTGTTGGCTAGGTTATTCCTGATTATAGTCTTAGTTCCATTGCTTTCTGGAATATCATACTGTAATCCTTCTTCTGTATTGTGGCAGCTCTTAAATCTATAGTTTCTGAATGTAACTCCATGGTATTTGAAATTTTTCTTTCTGGCTGATTATTGTATTTTATCTTGCCTGGAATCTCTACCATTTGTCTGTCTTGCCCTTAGGAGTTTTCATGTTGGGATTTTTTTTTAAAAGGGATGTTTTATAATTTTTTTTTAGTTTATATTCTGTCTTCTAGTAAAGATCTGGGTAATTTCATTTTATAATTTCTTGAAAAATGAAGTACAGATTCTTTTTCATCATAATTTTCTGATAGTTTAATGATCCATAAATGGTCTCTCTTTGATCTATTTTTCTAGGCTAGATAAAATATTTCATATTTTCTTATAAATTTCCAAGGAATTTGACTTTATTTTATTGATTCTTGAAATCTCATAAAGTCGTTATTTTCAACTTGCTCAATTCTAGTTAAGAATTATTTTCTTAAATTTTTTGTGCCTCTTTTACCAAACTATTAATTCTTTTCATAATTTTCTTGTGTTGCTTTATTTTCCCATTTTGACATTCTTATTTGACTTTAAAATCATTTTACTCTTTTTTATCTATTCAAATTTTATAGAAATTCTTTTTTGATCTATCCAATCTGAATATTGTTGAGGCTATGGTTGTAAATGGTTTCAAGTTGCTGTCTTCTTCTTTCTTTGTATCTAAAGCTTTACTTTCATGAAAGTAAATTTTTATGGTCCTTGGTTTTAGTGGAGGAGTCATGAAATAAGGGATCCACGAGGCTGGTCAAAGATGGAGGCTGGTCAAAGATGGAGTCAGTTTATTTCAAGTCCTTTCAGCCCCTAAATACCTTAGTACAATTACATCATCACAGTATACTGTGCAAGTGTTAACTATTAGCACCCTGCTATTGATATGTAAATGTCTCTTGTCAGCAGGATCCCTCTAGGCTGAAGGGTCTTACCCAGAGTTCCCCCACTATCTTCAGTCCTCTACAATTATCTGCTTGTTTGATCACTTTGTTTGACTGTTTCTTGATTTCAGACTTTATTTTAGGGTTTGGTTATGATGATCCTTGGGTTTTATGAGTTGATCGAACTTTAGGTTTTTATGTCCTACTCCTTTCACAAGTGGCAAGATGTTTCAGGATCTTTGCCACAAAAACCTAGAGTATGGATAGTTGGATACAGCTAAAACGATGGAATTAAATCTATAGAATGAGATGATTGGGATGTGGTTTTGTCATTTTCTTTCTTGTATGTACTCTTTTACTTATTAAGTTAGGCTCCCTGCTCCCTCATAATTGCAATTGCTCCTCACCCCAGAACTGCAAACCAGAACAGAGAAATGAATAATGTACATGGCAAATCATGCCTACCCTTGTGCCTTGTGCTAGCAGAAGGATTTTCTCAAAATCTTTTTCAAACAAGGTAATCTGTCTCCTTAATATTTTAGAGTACAGATACTGCTTCTATTGTCACTAAGTTCAGTGTCCATAGCTGATGCCACTTCTGTCACATCCACCATACTCCATAAAAGTTCTAACTCCATTATTTGTAGAAGGATCTTTTTGTCCTCCTCAGCATTTCAGAACTAGAAAAATGACTGTGTGGGTTATTCCACTCAGAAGCTGGTTGGAACTTTTCAAAGTAATAAGAGTGTGTTGGGAGAGTGTGGATAAAAGTGCTCATTTGAATTAACCATCTTAGTCTTCAAATGATATATAATTTAAAAAGGCAACAATAAACTGGGAAAACATTTTTATAGTCAAAAGTTCTGATAAAGGCCTCATTTCCAAAATATATAGAGAATTGACTCTAATTTATAAGAAATCAAGCTATTCTCCAATTGATAAATGGTAAAAGGATATGAAAACACACTTTTCAGATGAAGAAAATGAAACTATTTCTAGCCATATGAAAAGGTGCTCCAAGTTATTATTAATCAGACAAATGCAAATTAAGACAACTCTGAGATACCACTACACACCTCTCAGATTGGCTAGGATGACAGGAAAAAATAATGCTGAATGTTGGAGGGGATGTGGGAAAACTGGGACACTGATGCATTGTTGGTGGAATTGTGAATACATCCAGCCATTCTGGAGAGAGATTTGGAACCACACTCAAAAAGTTATCAAACTTTGCATACCCTTTAATCCAGCAGTGTTACTACTGGGCTTATATCCCAAAGAGATATTAAAGAAGGGAAAGGGACCTGTATGTGTAAAAATGTTTGTGGCAGCCCTCTTTGTAGTGGATACCCATCAAATGGAGAATGGCTGAATAAATTGTGGTACATGAATGTTATGGAATATTATTGTTCTGCAAGGAATGACCAGCAGGAAGATTTCAGAAAGGCCTGTAGAGACTTACATGAACTGATGATGAGTGAAATGAGCAAGACCAGGAGATCATTAAATACTTCATAACAATACTATATGATGATCAATTCTGATGGACTTGTCTCTCTTCAACAATGTGATAAACCAAATCAGTTCCATTTGTTCAGTAATGAATAGAACCAGCTACACCCAGCAAACTCTGCGAAATGAGTGTGAACTACTGCATAGCATCTCTAATCCCTCTGTTTTTGTCTGCTTGCATTTTTTATTTCCTTCTCATGTTAATTTTACATTGTTTCAAAGTCTGATTCTTCTTGTACAACAAAATAACTATATAGATATGTATACATATATTGTATTTAACATATACTTTAACATATTTGACATGTATTTGTCTACTTGCCATCTGAGGGAGGAGATGGGAGGAAGGAGGGGAAAAGTTGGAACAGAAGGTTTTGCAAGAGTCAATGCTGAAAAATTACCCATGCATATATCTTGTAAATAAAAAGCTATAATAAAAAATAGAGAAATGGAAAAAAATATCTAATTTGATTTTCATAACAACCCTGTGAAATAGTTGATATTGTTATCTAACTACAGGTGAGGAACCTGAGGCAAAGGAGCAATTTTGTAGTTTATGGAGCTATGAACTACCTGAGTACAGATATGACCCCAATAATTCATCACTCTAGGGATAATTCTCTCCCCTATTTGCCTGCAGTAGTTGAATTAGAGCCAAAACAGATCTTAATGTCTTTTTGTTGGTCCTACAACTAGTTAGGTGTCTGAGTTGACATTTAAATTGAGATATGTGTTGTTTATTATACTATTGCTATTTAAATTGTTTTATATGTACATATATATATATATATATATATATATATATATATATATAATTTGTGATCCTATTCCCTGTGGCCCAAAGAAAAAAATAAAAAAAAAGTCAATGAATCTTGGCTTTAGTCTAAATAAATTCAGAAATCAAGGGCAGCAGATTTATTACAAGCATCTGTCATTTTACTATTTTTACTGCTATGCTGGGTTCCCACATGCAGTGCAGGGGTAACAAAAAAGATTACTGGAGTATGTCACATTTGTTCTGTGCCCTTAGATAACTCAATTAAATTTTCTTAGATTTATTTTTCTTATGTATAAAATTAAAATAACAGTGACTACCCTACCTAACATGCAGGGTTGTTCTGAAGATCTCCAAAATCATGAAAAATCTTTTGAAAGGTATTTCATGATTTGGGATTTTTATATTAGTGAGCACAGATAAAGTTGTAGTTGTTTTGTTGTTGTCACCCTTGTTTGTTTGACAGAGAAAGTCTTAGTATCTGAATTGAAACTATTTCTATTGATAGATTTTAAAGATTTTTCTGCTTTTCCACTATTTATCTGCATATGGTTCTAGTCCTGGATTGACAGGTGCATGCTAAGCATTTGGTGTTGGTGGATGTTTTTAGGAAATATAATTCCTCTAGACATTTTTTCAATTAAACACATCACCAAAGCATAACAAAATAACTCCCTACACATAAAATCATTCCTACATCATTATATGTTTATTTATTATGGAGAAGCCTTTACACCATGCTTCACATGAAAAGAGAAAAAAAAAAATCCGCTCTCTTTCATCACCAAGAGATATTGCTTCCTATAAATCATTTCCATCCAAGAGTCATTAAAAATGGTATAATGGGTCAACTGATAATTTATATTTGATGGCATAATTTAGTGCTATCACAACACCCTGTGGAACTCAACAGGGTTGGTGATTAAGCAGCGGATGAGCTGCCACTGCACGCTACTTCCTCAGTTTCAACCTAGGCCAGGAATAGTGTTACAACCAGTGCTCTTTTAAAGTGAGAGAAGAATTCTTTATTTCTGATTCTCATGAGAAGTGGGTGTTCTTATTGGTATGACATGCAACCCACACATAACAAAGAAACAGTAGCAAGCTTTATACTGTTAATTTGGTCCCTCACCTCTCCATTCAAGGTTCAGACTAGTCAGATTTATAATCATAGTTAAAATTGGACAGATTTACATTCATCTTTATTCACCCATTCCATATGTCAAAAGTCATGTGTCCTGTCATTGACCCTCGCCATTTTGAACTGGTTTAGTTCTGGGCCCCTTTGTCAGGAATTTTCTTGTTTAGCCTGTACCTTGACTTACATGGTAATTGGTTACAGATATTTTAACAAGATATTTCACCCATCCCTTCATCCTGTTTTGACAATATCTGTGAAGACCTAACTTCTCATAATCACATTTAGAAATACAGATTAGACACTTATGATGACCAGTAATTTTTATTTTATTTTTAGTAACAGAAGAACTCAGAATCTCATTCAGAAAAATACTAATAGAAGCACTGAAAAATGATGTTGCTATTTGGTTATTTGGAGATATGTGCCTAGTCTTAATTTTTCTACTGAAAGGAGAACATTACTGTTGTCTACTGTAGAGATTAGAATTTCACAGTGAGAAAAATGAAAGAGGAACAGCCAAAAAGGCAACATAACTGGGAGAGTTTGAGATGTTAGCTTATTGAAAGGCTTAGCCTCAGTAAAGAGGAAGACCACTTTATTCTGAGATCAAGGGAAAGGAAGAGGGAGCAAGAGAAAGGAAAAGAGAACAAATCAGTGAAAATAGAGAGAACCATTGAAAAACAGAGAGAGAGCAGACAAGAGAAAGCAAAGTATTAAATCACCAACAAAAAAGGGAATGGCTTCAAGCTTAAAGTTTAAAAAAGAAAGAAGAGGATGCATGGAAGAACTGTTGTTGAATATATTATACAGAGACAGAGATTAATAAATGATTGCTACACAGCCCTGAAGACCATGTAGATTAAGTAACATGAATTTTTTATTGAAATGTATTAGCATAATTCCATGATTTCATATAACAAATAACTTTCACTTGTTCCTCTCTATCGGTCAAGGCCAGAAATAATGGTGAAGATTTAAAAGTGTTTATATGCAGCTAAGGACATTAACTCCTAGAAATAGGAGCAGAGAGAAGAAAGAGTAAGGGGTCCAAAGTGCAAAGACAGTATTTAGTGGTCACATGATTAATAGGATGGAAGACTAGCCATTTTCTCTGATCATTATGGCCTTTCAAAACTCTCCAAAATAATAATTATTCACAAGAGGCAATGTAATTTCAATTGATTCCAGAGGTTAAGATACAAGAATACTAAGATAGGTAACAATCTATTGAATTAACTTTAGAAAAAACAAATCCCCAAAATGAAAATTTGACACCCCCAAAAAAAGATGTTAAAGAACTTTAATTCTGTATGGAATACAAAGAATAAAGAGGGAATAAGTAAGTATAAGGGTTATGAATTTTTAAAAGTCCATAATAATCATAAAACCAAGAGAATATAACAAACAAAAGCAACTAAGGGAAAGAAAAATAGAAAATAGCATAAAAGTTGTTTTATAAAAACTAATAAGAATTCAGTTTGACAGAAATATCAGTTTTCCTTAGTTACTTAACTGAGATAAAAAGAGATAATTAGATATGACTACATGATGATAAAATAAGATATATAGACTACTAAGGCATTTTAAGTTGAAAGGATCTTATGTATTGCTCACAATAACACTGCAAAGTTGTTGGTATTATCTTCACTTTACAAAGGAGAAAATTAAGATGTACAAAGGTTTAGTGTTTATCTAGAGTTACACAGCTAGTGTATGAGGCTAGAATTGAAGTTAAATCTTCCCAAATTCAATTCCAACATTTTATCCACTATACCACCTAGCTAAACAAAATGAAGAAAAGAAAATAATAATTGTATTTTCCATAATTAGGGAAATAGGTGGAAATAAAAGTTATATTCTAGTAGAAAAGAATGAAAATAATAGTATTTTGTTAATGTAAATGAATTAAAAATAACTGATTAGAAAAAAGACTTCCCTTCTTCTGCCCATGCTAAATAAGAAAAAAAAAACAGAGGAAAATATAGAAAAATATAAAGCTAAATCTTATAAATTTAAGGACTCGTGAATTGAACAATCATATAGAATGAGAGAGTGACAGATTAGTTTTAAAAAAATTCCACACTTTGTTATTTACATATGTAAATGACAAATTATAGAATTTTGTTCATATCTATATATGTATACATGTGTATACACACACACATATATATATTAAGACATACAAAAAACACTATTGAGGGACTAGAACAAAACTTACTTTGAAATAGGTAAATTTTCAAAAGAGATGTTGCTATCATGTTTATCAGAAGAAATTGAAAACAAAAATTCAAATTATAGAGTAAAAAAGAAAACTACATTATGCTAAAAGCTATCAATGAGAATAAATCAACATCAGTATTAAACCTTATGTTTCAAATGCCTTAGAATCTAAATTCATAAAGAAAAAAAAAATAAGTGAACTTCAAGAAGATAAAGACATTGATGAAATAATGTTAGGAGATTTTAATGTCCTCTTAACTTTGGACAAATCTAACAAAAATAAATGAAAAGCAAACAGAATTAGAAAAAATTATTTTAAAAAATTGAGTTAAAATACCATTGGTACTTTATAAACAGGGCTAATGGTAAAAACATATATCTGTCATCATTACATGGAATTTTTACAATAATTTACTATATTTTAAGGTATAGAAATACTGCAAATAATTATAAAGAAGAAATGGTAAATCCAGACTATATATGTAACAATAACAATAGTGATTAGTTCAGGAAACAGAAGAACATAGAGTAGAATCATAAATAAAATAATGAATCTATTAAATAAAAATAATTATAGAAAAATTATAAGTATATGATTTTAAATCATAGTGATGGAAGAACTTGCCAAAACTTCTGAGGTATAACTAAAAATATATATATATAGCTGAAAAAAAAAAAAGTAACCCCCCCCCTCCCACACACATGGAACAAATGAAAGAAATAATGAACCAAATATTTATTCAAAATTTAGGAAACAAATAAACTCAAAAGAAGTAGAAATGAGGAGTTATTGCAAATAGGATGAGAAATAGATAAACTGGAAAAAATTACTACCCACATAAATAAAACCCAAAGATAATTATTTTAAAAGGCTAAAAATATTAGGCATTTAATTAATCTGATTAAAAGAAAGAAAATAATAATAACACATTAACAAATAAACAAAGTAAAATTCCAGCATATCAGAAGAAATCAAAAGTTATCAAAACATACTATTTAGAATAATATGCTAACAAAATAAGAAAAAATTATATAAACAGGTAAGTATATTAAAATATATAAAATATTCCAACACAAAGAAGGTCAAAAGATGTTTGATCTCAAAAAAATGAAATAGTATGTCCTATTAGCAAAATACCAAAATGTGTGGGAATGGCAGGGAATGGGATAATTCCTGGCCCTAGTGAATTTACAGTATAATGCTGGTTGATCTTTAAGAACCAAGTGAACAGTTGACTCTAGAATTAAACAAATTATCTTCAAAAACTTAGAAAGAAAACACGCCATCAGAATCCATAGAGGCAAATATAGACAAATAAAAGGAAATGATAAAAGAGAGAAAGAGAAAGAACTATAGATTAATATCAATAATGAATATTAATTTAATTTTAAAAATTCTGATAAAAATGGAATTCATTTAAGATGCCATTCATAATATCCCAGTAAGATTTTTATGAGTAAATGATGATAATTCAATATTGGGAAAACAAACAAAATACCTAACTCCTTTCAAAACAAAAATGGCTATAACCAAATAATTATCTCAATAGATATAACCAAGAAAATCTTTTGAGACAGTAGAATATACATTTGTTTTAAAAAAAAAAAAAACACTATAAAAATATAATCACATAAGCAACTTTTTTAATACCATTCAGTGTAACTGAAATAAATAACAAGAATTATATGCCACAAGTATATAGTAGAAGTTTTGCTAATAAATCCTGGAATAAATCGAGGGATGTGCTGGTTAACATTTAACAGCCAACTTTCATGAGAGGAGGGAGAGGGAGAAAGGTGTATAAACAGCACTTTTTTCATGTTTAATCTGCTTTATTCACTTTCTCTTCATTACTTTGTTAAATCTAAACAATCAACAAAGCAATAAACTAAACTCTTGATTCAAAGCCCTTGCTGTTTAGTTTTTTTTTCATCTGTTAACTGTCTCACACTGAAAATTTAATAATCCCTTCTTGAAAGCCTTTATGAGCTGTGAAAATCTTAGTTTTATTTAGAAAATCTTAATCAGCAAAGTTACACATTCAAGCAATTAATATCTTCATCAAACTTGAAAGCTACAAAATAAAATTCCAAATATCAACAACTATTCTCAGTAAAAACAAAATCCCATAGAAAAGGAAATTCTATTCAAAATATCAATAAAGCATTAAAATAATTAGAATAAAACTACAAAAGACCAAAAAGCTTGTTTGATTGAATTACTAAGTGTTCTTAAAATAGCATCAATAAAATAAGGATGAATAACTGAAGCAATATTTAGGGCTCATATTTGGATGAGTGTATATAAATCTTTTCAGTAAAAGAAAAGTAGTCAAATCATGTAAGCAAACAGATCTGAAATATGCATTTTAAACTGTTAAAAATACCATAATTGCATGTTCCAAATAATTAGTAAAAATAGAAATGAAAACCAAAACAACTGAACTTTTATTTCACGCCCAATAAAATGGCAAAAATGATAAAAAAAAATAGTCAGGATTGAAGGGATTAAGGGAGAAAAATATATTCTAGTACATTGTGAATAAAACTATGAATCAGTACAATTTTAGAAATAAAATTTTAAACATGTAAAGATACAATATTATCTATATCCTCAGAGATTATCTTTTTTTTTTATCCTCCTCCCAATGAAGTCATTTGATTAAAGGAAAGTCTTCATATAAAATACAATATTTCTTAACAGTTCTTATTTTGGCAGCAAAGATTTGGAAATGAAGTGCATGGGAAATGATGGAAATATGGATAAACAAATTGTGATACCTTGATATAATATTACTATGCTGTAAGAAATGACAAATATTGTGACAACAGAGAAGCATGGAAAGATTCACATGATGCAATGCAAAGTGAAATAAGCAGAACTACAGGAATACATGTATATATATAAATATATATATATATACATATATATGTGTGTGTGTGTGTGTATATATATATATATATATATATATACATATATATGTGTGTGTGTGTGTGTGTGTATATATATATATATATATATATATATATATATACACATCATGACTTGCAAAATTACAAAGAGCAATATTGACTCTCCCAAAAAAATTCATCTCACTACCTTATTGCTTTGCAGTGGTAGGAAGTCCTTACATGGGTATATTATATATATTTTAATTCTATGTGTTATAGTTAATATATTTTATTCCTGTTGATGCATTTATGTCTCTTCTTTAAAAAGAAAAATCATTTATCACATGGTAAGAAGTTAATGATATTGGAAAAATCCTGGGGATGCAAAACCAAATCATTAATAAAAAATTATTTTAAGAAATGCATGTATATTTATGCATGTGTATGTGAGAAAGACAAGACATACTTGGGTAGACAAGAGATAGAGACTAAAAAATATGGAAAAGCCAGAACAGGCATGAAAACTCATTACAGTCTTAGAAAACATTTGTCTCAGTTCAAGAGTGGTATTTTTTAGTAAGGAATGGTCATAGTCTTCTTCCCCCTCCGCCCCCCTTAAGGCAATTGGGATTAAATGACTTGTTCAGGGTCACACAGCTAGAAAATATAAAGCAACTGAGACCAGAATTGAACTCAGGTTCTCCTGGCTTCAGGTCATTCTTGAAGAGACAAAATAATCAAAAATGGGAATTTCTTGCTTAATATACTTGAAGAAAACATTTTTCCAAATGAAAGTAATCATTGAAAACATAAATACATTCAAGAAAAATTAAGATAATTTCAATGTATGAATATCAAAGGTAGCTAGAAATGTATAGAATTCTATTTCTGAGATTTTGGAGTGGGCCATTTGGAAAATATTCTGACACTCCATTCAGACTAGTAGCAAAGATTGATTGGGCTTAGAATGTATTTTTATTCATTCTTTGAGTTAAATCATACAATATGGATTTTGTAGACAATGGACTTAATTATAGACCTGCTACATCTTAAGTTTACATAAAATTAGTGTAAATTTCTTCACAAATTAGACCAAAAGAAAAAATCCTATGAATTTTAAATTGTCATCATTCCTTCTAAGCATTGTCTAGAATAAAAACTGAAGAAAACTATTGAGGGAATTAATTCTGTAACAACCAGAAAATATTGACCTGAAGGTCCCTCTATTTTTATAGATAACATTACAGTGTCCCATGCAACATTAAAGCCAATGGCAATTTGCTATATAAAACCAATTTAATTAAGTTTGTACATTTTTTATAATAGCCAAGTTTGGTTTTCAATGAGAATTCTTTGTTCAAAAGTGCTTTTAAAATAACTGTACAGCTATTGAATTAATTGATTTGATAATTTGGGCCTCAATTTTAGGATTCTTTGAATTTGGGCTATATTTTTGTAATAATTTATGTATTCAATTTGAATGCAAGAATAAGTTTTGCCCTAAAAAAACCTCTTTACATCCACCAAGTTTATGGATCACCGCTGCTACAAGCCTACATATAGTCACTTAATCAAGACAGTGACAACCCAAGAACTGAGTTCAACAGATGAAAGGTTCTGCAATTTCCAGGAATAGTATGTGCTATTGCTTTTTAACCTAGAGTAATGTGTTACATAGTTCTGTATGCAGTTTTGATAGTCTATCTAAAGCTATCTCCCAGCTACTTAATGGTAATTTTCCTATAATTTCTGATACAGATGAGTTAATAAGTATTTATTAAGTACCTAATAGGCAACAGATACTTTGCTAAGTGCTGCTATTTGTAGTAATTTTTCATTTTTATCTATGATTTATTAAAACAACTTTGGCAGCTGAAAGTCAATGAACTGACCCTAAATTATTATCATATGCTCCAGAATTTCCATAATTTTAGCGAGAGTGATTTTTTGGCATTTCTTTCTCAACATGATTTTGGCGAGTTCATTAAGATGAGGCTTCCTAAGTGCCTATTACATATAAGCTATTTCCTATATTCCTTTTGTTTTTATTTGACAAGTTCTTTTATTATTATTATTTTCTATACTTTTTTCATTTTATTTTTTCATTTCTTTTTAACACACTGCATCATGAATCATTCTGGGAAAGAAAAATAGTAACAAAAGGGAAAAACCATGGGAGAGATTAAAAAACAGAAAAAAAAAAAGTGAGCATAGCGTGTATTGATTTATATTCAGTCTCCTTAGTTCTTTTTCTGGATGCAGAAGGTATTTTCTATCCAAAGTCTATTGGGATGGCTTTGGATCACTGAGCCACTGAGAAGAATGAAGTCTTTCATGGTTGGTCACCACATATTCTTGCTGTGTGTACAATGTGACCCTGGTTCTGATTGTTTCACTCAGCATCAATTCATATAAGTCATTCTAAAATTAGCTTATTCATCATTAAAAAAAAAAACAATAATATGCCATTAGCTTTATATACCACAACTTGTTCAGTCATTCCCCACGTGTTGTGCATCTTTTCAATTTCCAATTTTTTGCTACCACAAAAAGAGCTGCTCATTTTTTCACATGTGGGTCCTTTTCCCTATTTTATGATTTCCATAGGATACAGACCAGGGAATGGCACTGCTGGGTCAAAGGTATGCACAGTTATATAGCCCTTTGGGAATAGTTCCAACTCATCCTCCAGAATGGTTGGATCATTTCACAACTCCACCAACAATGTATTTAGTGTCCCAGGTTTCCCACATCACCTCCAACATCTATCATTATTTTTTCTTGTTATTTTAGCCAATTTTAGAAGGGTGGAGTGATACCTCAGAAATGCTGTAATTTTCATTTCTGTAATCAATAATGATTTAGAACATGTTTTCATATAACTATAGATGGCTTTAATTTTGTTATCTGCAAATTGCCCGTTCATATCCGTTGACCTTTTATCAATTGGGAAATGACTTACATTCTTATAAATTTGAGCCAATTTTGTATAAATTTTAGAAATAAGATCTTTATCAGAAAAACTGGATGCAGACATTCCCCCCCCCCCAGGTTTGTACTTTCCTTTTCATATTGTTCTTTCTTGGTTTTGTTTTGTGCAAAAACTTTATAATTTAATGTAATCAAAGTTGTCCATTTTACCTTTCATAATGTTCTCTAGTTTTTCTTTGGTCACAAATTCCTCACTCCTCCAAAGATCTGGTTGTTAAATTAACCCCTGTTCTCCTAATTTGTTTATGGTATCATCCTTTATGCCCATCATGTATTCATTTTTACTTTATTTGGTATGCCAATGTTCTGACATATTATTTTGCAATTTTCCCAGTAATTTTTGTCAAATAGTGAATTCTTATTTTAGAAACTGGAGCCTGGGAGCTTAACAAATACTAGATTACTATTAGCCAGTACCAAATGGTTTTCATGACTGTTGGTTTTTATGTTTTAGGTTTGGGCTCTCATCTTTTTTTTTTTTTTTTTTTTTTTTTTATCATCGATTGCTTTGATATGCTTGACCTTTTCTTCTTCCAGAAGATTTTTGTTTTTATTTTTTCTAGATCTATAAAATGTTTTGGCAGTTTGATTGGTATGACAATGAATAAGTAGATCAATTTGGGCAGAATTGTGCTTTTTTATTAATATTAGTGTGGCCTAGCCATGAACTATTGATATTTTTTTTCAATTGTTTAGATCTGACTTTATTTGTGTGAGAAGTGTTTTATAATTGTGTTAACATATTTCTTAAGTTTGTCTTGGCAGGTAGACACCCAAGTATTTTATTTTGTCTACAGTAATTTTACATGAAATTTTTCTTTCTTTTTCTTACTAATGGGCTTTGTCAGTAATATGTAGAAATGGTCTTCATTTGTGTGGGTTTATTTTATATTGTGAAATGTTGCTAAAGCTATGAATTGTTTCCAGCAGGTTTTGGGATAATTTTCTATGATTCCATAAGTATATCATCATATCATCTACAAAAAGTGATAGTTTTATTGGCTCATTGCCTATTCTGCCTTTATTTTTTTTTTCTTTCTGTATTGCTAAAGCCAACATTTCTAGTATAATTATTGAATAGTAGTGGTGATAATGGACATCCTTGTTTCAGGTCTGATCTTATTGGGCCTAAGTCCAACTTTGATCCATTCCAAATAATGCTTTCTGTAGGTTTTATATAGATACTGCTTATTATTTTAAGAAAAAAAATATTCCTATGCTCTCGTGTTTTTAATGGGAAAGGATGTTGTATTTTGTCAAAATCTTTTTCTGCATCTACTGAGATTACCATATAATTTCTGTTTTTTTTTTCAATTTTTTTATTGATATGGTTGATAATAGTTTTCCTGGTATTGAACCAACTGTGCTTTCCTGGTATAAATCCTAATTGATCATACTGTATTATCTTTCTGATAAATTGCTGTAATCTCATTGCTAATACTTCATTTCAAAATTTTACATCAATATTCAATAGGGAGATAAGTCTGTAATTTACTTTTTCTGTTATGTTCCTAGTTTAGGTATCAGTTTCATATGTGTGTCATAGAAGAAATTTGGCAGTATATCTTTACCTATTTTTCCAAATACTTTACCTACTATTGGAACTAATTGTTCTTTAAATGTTTAGGAGAATTCACTTGTGAATCCATCTAGCCCTAGAGATTTTTTCTTAGGGAGTTCATTAATGATTTATTTATTTATTTATTTTTTGTAAAATGAGACTATTTAAGTAATTTATGTCCTCTTATGCTAACCTGGACAATTTACATTTTTTTGTAAATATTCATCCATTTCATGTTAGATTTTCAGACTTGCTGCTGTACACTTGGGCTAAATAATTCCTAAGTATTACTTTAATTTTCTTTTTCAGTGTTATAAGTTCATGCTTTTAATTTTTTATGCTGGTGATTTGCTTTTCTTCTCTTTCGTAATAAAATTAACCAAAGGTTTATCTATTTTCTTTTACAAAACCAACTCTATTCTATTTATTAGTTCAAAAGTTTTCTTGATTTCTGTGTTATTAATCTTTTCTTTGAATCACATAATTTCTAATTTGGTATATAATTGGGGATTTTTAATTTGTTCAGATTCTAGCTTTTTTAGTTGCATGTATAATTCATTGATATCTTTATTTTATTCATGTATCCATTTAAAGATATGAAATTTCTTCTAAATACTCCTTTAGGTGCATCCCATAGATTTTGGTGTGTTGTCTTATTATTGTCATTCTCTTGTATGAAATTATGAATTGTTTCTCTGATTTGTTGTTTGACCAACTCATTCTTTAGAATTATATTATTTAATTTCTAATTAGTTTTTAGAATATCTTTGCCTGCCCCTTTATTGAATATAATTTTTCTTGCCTTGTGCTCTGAAAAGGAAGCATTGACTATTTCTGCCTTTCTACAATTGATTATGAAATTTTTATGCCCTGATACATGGTCCATTTTTGTCTAGGTGCTATGCACTGCTGAGAAAAAGGTGTGTTCCTTTCTATCTCTATCAATTTTCTTTTGAGGTCTATTTTATCTAAGTTTTCTACAGTCTTATTAACCTCCCTACTTTCTTTCTTGTTTATTTTGTGGTTTGGTTTGTCTGAATCTGAGAGAGGAAGATTGAGGAATCCTGCTAGAATAGTTTTTCTTTTTATTTCTTCCTGTAAATGGCTTAAAATCTCTAGGAATAGGCCTGCTCTACCACTTGGTGCATACACATTTATTATTGCTATTACTTCATTATTTACACTACCCTTCATTCAGGTGTACTTTCCTTCCTTAATTCTTTTAATAAAATCTGTTTTTACTTTTCTTTTATCTGAAATCAGAATTGCTACCTCTGCTTTTTTTTTTTTTTTTTTTTTTTTTTTTTTTTTTTTTTTTTTTTTTTTTTGTTTTTTTTTTTTTTTTTTTTTTTTTTTTTTTTTTTTTTTTTACTTCAGCTGAAGCATAATAAATTCTCTTCCAGACTTTTACTTTTACTCCATTTGTGTGGCTTTGTGTCAAATGTGTTTCTTGTAAAAAATGTAGTGCAGGATTCTGTTTTTTAATCCACTCTGCTCTTCACTTCCATTTTATGGGAGATTTCATCCCCATTCACATCCACAGTTATGATTACCAGCTCTGTATTTCCTTCCATCCTATTTTTTCCTCTGTATATACTTTTGTTCTCTCTTTCCTCTCTATTTTTATTAGTGCACTTTTTAAACTCACCCTAACTACTACCTTAAATCCTATCACCCCTCCCACTTTTCTTAGTAATGCTTTTTTAATCCACTACCTTATAATTTATCAGTCTTTATCCCCTTTCTCTAATCTTTGTTCCTAGTGTTTCTGTCCTCTCTTCTGTACCTCCTTTTCTTTTTCTATTTCTCTTTGTACTTCTTGATAAAGTTAAATAACTTTCTACACCCAGCTAAATAATTAAATTATTCCCTTTTAGAGCCAAATTTTTGAGTTGAGGAAATATTCCATGAGATAAAGTTGCTTAATATGCTTTTCAGTGAATCAATATAACTTAATGAAATGCATATAGAATAAGTGATCATAAAGATGCATTTATCTGATTAATTTGGAAGTCATATTTAGCTTTTTCATAAGAATGCTTTTAAAGGAGAAAAGGCTAACTAATCTTATAGTGGGTTGCAAATTTCTCCTTCCAAATTATGAGATTTTGTGTTAGCTTTTGCACCATTCTTTTGGTGCTATATTGAAATAGAAAACCCATTTCTGTTCAGACATTAAATTTTCATTAGGATTTATTTTATATGTGCATTGTTTATGGGTAATCCATGAGGGCAGAGAAGAATCAAAGGCTTAGTGTTAATCATATATATATATATATGCTTATAATTTGTGGTGAGATGTTCAATAATATACAATTTAGTAATAAGTTGCCCTTAATAGGCCTAGAATTTTTTCAACAAATATTTTTTATTCCTCTGCCAACATATTCTTTTCTTGTATCTTTTTATAGTTTTTATAAAAGAAATTGATGGAGCAATCAACAAGTATTTATTGACTTTGTCTTTTAAAAGTATTCATAATATGGTTCTTTCCTATATTTACATTCTTCTTACACCATGCTCCCTTCCATACATTCTATGGAAATATTAATATTGGCAATATTGGCAATGTTCCTAACAAAAATATTTCATCTCCTGTCTCCATATATTTTTATTGTCTTTACCCCATGCCTGAAATTTTCTCCCTTTTTCTCTCTACATCCTGAATTACTTGACTTATTCAAGTCTCAGCTAAAATTATCTGTTCTAGATCTCTTTAATGAAAAGGCATTCTAGTTACTGTTTCCTTCATTAAGTTTTGACCTCTGTTAGGAAAAGGAATATTTTTATTTTTATTTTTTTTCTTCCTAAGAGTTGAACATATTGCCTGACATAATTGTTCCTTAAGAAATTCATGTTGATTTGATTTAAATTATTAAATGTCTGATGTGTGCTAGATATTATTATAGACATTAAACAGACAAATAAAGAATGAAACAGTATGCATTTTTCAAAATGTACATTCCCAAAATAGGTCAGGTAATAAGTACTTAAATACAGGACTATGTGTCTTCCAACGCTGAAGGCTGAAACTGGTGAGCTCAGCACTTGTAAGTTATAAGTTTCATATTAGTATAGTAAACCACCAGAGTTAAGTACCACCAGACTGTTCAAAGGTGAACAAATCAGCCCAAGAAAGAAAAATAACAGGTCAAATCTGCAATTTTGATCAGTAGCAGAATCAAGCCTATGAATGACATAGTTATGACTGCCAGATTTAGATTCAAAATCATAATAGAAAAGGAGGAAGGAAAGGAAGGAAGGAAGAAGGAAAAAGGAAGGAAGGAAGAAGAGAGGAAGGTAGAGAGGGAGAGAAGGAGAGAGGAAGGGACAAAAAAAGAACAAAAATGAAATGAAAGAAACAAGTTATATAATGTTTATATTAACAAACATGAAAACAATAAAAGTAAATATATATACAGTAGATAAATGTAATGTAGGAGTTGGTTTAGTAGGAATAACATTCGCAGTAGAGATTTCAGGAAACAATTGAAAATGTTTTTAAAAAATGCATAAACACATAATTGGATTACATTTGGAAGGGTCTCTAGTGTAATTACAACAGCAACAGCTTTTTCTCCTATTACTCCTATACTATATACCTGCTATGTGCTGCTTTGTCTCCTAGAGATGTGTGTCTTGAATATTGATAGCATTTATAAATACTTCTTTTCTCTGCCTTTGACTATTTGTTTCTTTTTGACTTTTACTTGGCTTATGCTTCTCTTCTTGTTCTGACTCATCTGCTCTTCTTCCCCAGGCCTATTTCCTTACTTTGTTCTTATCTGTCGATGCGTAAAATCTAGAGTGAGACCTGATATTTTGTGCAACAGAACCTAAGGGAACATGCTGCTCTGAAGATCCTTTAAATCTAGTAATCATAGTTTTTCTTCTCTTTTAAAACATCTTTGTGCTGGCTGCTGCAAACTGAGCTGGTTTTGTTTTCTCTTTCATTTCATTTTCATGGGATTTAGAAAATCATTATGATGATCTATTCATGTTGTTAGTTACTTTTTGCTTTTTATTTTTTTCTCTGAGTCTGTCTCTGTCTTTCTTACTCTGTCTCTATCCCTGAGTCTCTCTCTTCTTTCCTCTCCCTCTGTCTCTTCCTGTCTTTCTATTTCTGTCTCTGTCTCCCTTTTTCAAGTTATATTTTTCCCTAATGGGATCCTTTAAACTAGGTGTGTAAAACATGTGACCTGAAACACCCTCTAGTATGATCCTTCTAAATGTAATCCAATTATGTGTTTATGTACTTTATAAAAACATCTTCAGTTATTTCCTGAAATCCCTTCTGCTAGTGCTATCCCTCCTAAACTAACTCCTACATTGCAATTTTCTATGGCTGGATATAATCGATACAATGTCATCTGAAGGACCATATTCACTATAGGGAATCATTTCATTTAAGCTCTTTATTAGTCCCTTTTTTTTTTTTCATAATGGTGAACCACTTGTTTTATCATATGCTTTTAGAAAATAATAGTGATTTGAAGGTCATTTAAAAAATTACCCTATTGTTAATAATATTTGAAAAAGCTTATCAACATAAGCATAGAAAACACTTTCTTAAAGGAGAACTTTAAAGACAATGAGTGCTTCCTCGTACTAGTATTATTATTTTTAATTTTAGACAATGTGTGAATAACTTTTATTCTATATACTTTTCAGTTATATAATTACATACATGTGCAAAGGGAATCTGTGGTGTTCTTATTTTATATAATATATGATGGTCCTCTGTGGGAGCAAGTTTCTTGGGGAGGTTTTCTGGAGGCAGCCTTAGTTTTGGTTCAAAGTACCAAATACAGCCAGTTGATAAAATCCAAACGTTAATTTTTTATCTCTTTCCTTGGGGCCAGTTAGTTTTCTTAGAGGTCTATCTCTCTGCTTGGTTCCAAGAGTTCTTGCAGCTTGTCCTTTGCCTCTGTTTTCTTCAGCCTCCAGCCAGCACAAAATGGAAGATGGTGGAATGAATCTGACTTGCCTCCAAGAGTGGGCTTGTGGACTTCTGTATCTCCCAGAGTGCTCTTTGGCCCTGAGAGTTTCTTGCTTATATGCTGTTCACTGAGTACACACCAATCATTATATCACTGGGAAACCATTATTTGTTATATGATTAAATCAATGCTAAACTAGATTTAAACATTGTCTCCTCAATTCCACTTAGTACCTTGTTTCAAGTTCTGGCTCATAACATCTCCTCATAGGATCAGATTAATCATACTGAACCATGCTAAAATAGATAATTATTTACTGTATCAACTCTAATGAGTTAACACTTTATAAGGATTCCAATAGAAATCCCATGGAAAATCCTGACTTCTAATAACTTTATCAAGGATATCTTTTAAATATTTATACTATTTATATCTGTATATTCATATGCGGATATATGTATATATGTTTGTGTGTGTATACAAATGTATGTGTGTGTATAAAATTTGTCCCTTTCATATTTGGTGGTAATAAGTTCTGCGTTTTCCCTTATCTTTATTTTCCTCTCTTTCAGATTCCTTATCCCTCACTGCATTCAACATTTTGTTGAAAACCTAAATTACAGGCAGGCTTCTTTTGTGTATTCTTGGTTTATTTCAGCTATTTTTTCCCCATCTGTTCTTCAGTATTATCCCTCCTTTCTTTAAGCACATTTATGTATGTGATGTTAGAGTCAATATGTAGTGTTTCAACTGTAGTTGATAGAAAAAACATGTGATATAAAAATCTTTATAGATCTTTTTTTTTTATTATTTTTCACTTCAACTTCTTGCTATTTTAGTTTCATCTTTAAAAACACCCAACATGATATTTCTTAGTTTGGACACACTTTCTCTAAACTTGTTTTAACTCCATTACTTTTCTCTATTTTATGAGATGAAAGTGTTCATAATCTTATATCCTTCATTGAGAGATTTTTCTGTTGAGCTAATATTTTCATCCTTTCCCCAAATCTTTCAACTTTGGAACATGCTCAGGTGTTTATTTCTTAAAGTAGTTTCTGCCTTCTTTGATCTGATTGTTATAGATATTGTTTTATATTAGTTAAATATTGATCAACATATCGATAAAATATTAATTGGTGTCACTTTCCTTTAACATATTCATTGAATATGGTTGCTAGACTAAATTTAATACAATTATACATTTAGTAAATTAATTCTAGTGGTTCCTTAGAATCATCACTAGAAAGATTAGCAAAGCTTTGACCTAAGCCAAACTCAGTCTTGTAGTAATTTAAATTTTATTCTTTGTAATAAATTCATTGATGTCTTTTGTTTTTATATTATGTGTATATTTTTTACATTTTGTTTTTATATTACAAACATTTTCAGATTACATCAAATCACATCAACATCTACATCTACAAGAAAGTACTCTTGTAACAAAATAATGCAAACAAAATTAAAAAATAAAAACTAAGTCATCTGAAAGATCATACAACATTCCACACCTATAACAGCTTTCCCAAAATATTTTAACTTTTTTAGCAAAAAATTGTTTTCTCTTCCTCTTGCTCCCAATTTCATGAATAAATAAATAAGGGAAAAAAAAATTTCCACACAGCTATATGTTTATGTGTATATGTATGTGTGTATTCAAGCCAAACCAAGCCCCCCCCTTAAAACCCTCATTGAATGTGTCTTGTATATACATACATACACATACACCTACATATATGTATACACATACATATGTGTGCATATACACATACACAGATGTGTATATATTTGCAAACACCTTTTATAAGTCCATTATCTCTCAAAATATGGAATTGAATGTTTCATCATTGTTCAATTTAAATCATTAAATGTCATTTTATTAATAATATTTTATTACTTTCAAATTGTTTTTCTTTATAATTGTTCTATAAGAATTTTCCTACTGAAAGCTTGGTAGTGATAGAATAGAAAAAATGCCAGCCCTGAAGATCAAGAAGATTATCTTCCTAAGTTCAAATATGGCTTCAGACACACGTTACTGAGTGAACCTGGTCAAATTGTTTAATGCTGTTTGTGTCAATTCCTCATCTATAAAATCTTTGAAATCATCTATTTTCTCATAAATAATGGCATCATTAATTTGATGCTGAATTTAAACATTTTTAGCTTTACAAGACTTCTGACAAAAGACTATTTTGCCTACAACTTGCAAGAATTGGCTATAGACCCATGTGGTAAGATTATCACAAACAATTCTGACACCTCTAAGAAACAGATTTTATCTACTAGGGAACTGACAATCCTATGAACACCATATAGTGCCACCACTGTTTACAGAGAAAACATAACTATAAAGAACAGTGAAGAATGAGTTATAATACAGGTAGTTCACAGAAAAACCTTGATCAATGAAATGTAAACAACATGATTCAAAAAAGGTAGAGTCAAAGCACCTAACTACAAGAATATCCAAAAAAGACCACAAGGAACTGAACAAACAACGCTAGAATTCTAGAGTGATTATTGTACCATCCAATCTTTCTCCCTAGTTAAGAAATTGTTTAATCTGTAAATGATTGATAAACAACCACAACAGAAAAATACACGTAAATACATTTAGGTATTCACTATAATAATAATTTTGCATATTCCATGATCAAATTGATGTATCATAAGTTTCCATCACTGCCATAACACTTTATATGATTTAAAAAAAAAGAAATTATGTTAAAGTAGTTTGAATATAATTTCAGAACATATTAAAATAATTTACTTAACATAAACTCCCAGGTTGACTTGAATTTGTTTCATCTTCTATTAAAGAAGTGATGATTACAAAGATATTTGAGTTTTGTTTTGCATGAAGAGAAAATATTTTCATTTTACAGTGACACTTATACTAAAGCATTAAGGGATGATACAAAATATCCCCTATTGTCTCCAAGTTTTTGAAGGATTGGACATTAAAAAACACTTTTTAGAGCTTTTATATTTAAAAAGTTGGCACTGAATATTGAGTAATTGACAAAAAGAAAAGCTGTTTTCCTTTATAAATGATTAAAAAGAAAGGAAGTAAGAGATGTGAGCAGTTTCTATTAAAGACCAATCATTCTTTCCTCAAATTTCTCTTTTGAAAACCTGAAAGCAGCCTAGTGTTCTCTAATAAACACACATTAGTTAGTAATCAAAGTCTTAAAAAAAATAAGTCCTGTCATTCACATAATCTGGTATATTAGAAATGAAAATCACAAGGCAAAACTTATAGAGGACAGAATGCAAAACTTGATAGTTTCAAAAGACGACATCTCATTTTAGATTATTTTGATTCTCTGAAAAATAATTCATTTAATCCTACTTAGTAGATCAGATAAAAAGAAATGAACTTTGCCCATTCTCCTAAATTATAATTCTTGAATGTAAGATATAGAAGAAATCATATTCCTATTTCTTTTTCCTCCAAATGAGGGAAAGAACTATTGTTTCTTGCTGGATTTATCACAAGATGAATGGGGTTCCCATCTTACTTGAACTATTATAGGTAATGGTTTTAGGGTGTAGCTCCAAATGATGGACTTGACATTTAAGCCCCAAATATTGAGGTTTGGCACTGTGTTGTTCAGTCATTTGAAGAATTCACAATGATCATTCTCTTTGACAAAATTATTCACAGACAAAGGTCACAGGCAAAATGAAGAATTAAAACAGACATCAGGAGTGGTAAATGTGAAATAGATTTGGGAGATCATATAGTTCACATGGAAAGGGGTTTCAAAAATTAACAATGGAAAAAATAAGTTTCCTAGTGGAACTCACAATTAACCAGGAAAAAACGATAACACTCCATGAGGATGCAGTATTCCATTGACTGGCAAGCAAAATTCGTGAAGAGATTTAGCACCTAAAAGAGTTAGTTAGCAATAAGGAGAAGGATTCCAGGAGGAGATCAAAGGAAATCACCATGAAACATGAGGGGGAGAGAAAAAGAGAAATATACCATGAGACCAAAATCATAATGGGTTTATCCAAGAGGTATTTAGCAAAGATGTTGTGAGCCATGGATAGATTTGTTGGAAAAATTTAACCTCAGGACTTTGTCATAATTTGGATTTCGGACTGAACACAGCAAGATGGGCTATCCAGTTCCTTCATTGAGGGGAAGGTTAGAAGTTAGAACTGATTTCCATTAGTGATCTTTCTTGCTTACCTCAGGGAGTAATTTTATCAGTACTTCAGTCTTTCTCTGCCAACCCCACCTAGTTATTCAGGACCTCATTATAGGCATAATACAAAATTAATTGAATTATAATTCATTGAAAGTTTTTGGTAAAAAAACAAAACAAAACTTTGAGTGGTTGGCCAATTGATACTCAGCAATTAGGATGATCTCAGTTTGCAAATCAACCTGAAAATGGCCAATCCATATAGATAGAAACTTAAGTATTAGTATCTAGCATCTACTTTCACTGGATTCAACTTGATCCTATTCTATTCCAATAATTGCCAAGTGGTATCTAATCAAAGAATCTCAACTTGTCTACATTGCTGTTTCATTCTGATTCTAGTCAGGGAACACAGCAATCCTGACTAATACTGACCTTCTTAAGGCATACTCTTCAATTAATCATGTGAGGAAAGTCGCAAAGACACAACTGCTGGGAGTGAATTCTGTTCAATTTTCCACCCAATTTTCTTTTAAGGCAGCACTTAAACCCATTTGAAAAACAACATGTATTAACTCCAAAGCAGTTAGCACTAAGAATCCAGTATAATTTCCTCACACATTGAATATCCACTGTCATACACCAGAGAAAACTTTTTTTAATAGTATTCCCCACATTGCTTCTAAATAAGCACTAAATCTTCTTTGGAAGAATGAATAGGATAAATGCTCAAAAGTAAGATACAGCTTCATGAATGCTGTGACTTGATTTAATTGTGGTATTTATAATGACAACTCTTCAAATTATTGAGTCCTATAACAATATCACATGAACCTTTTTTATTGTATCCATTGAAATCATCTTTCAAATTTGTCTTTTAGGTTTTTTGTTTTGTTCTATTATGTTATGTTATGTTTTTTTAATTTCACCAGGTGCTTCCCACATTAATTATTCTGTAGTTCCAGATTTTGTCAGTTTAGAATCAAAGGGAAAATTCGGATGGCTATTTTTTTTCTTTCTCATTCTGTAATGCCATACAAAGTGAGCAAGACAGAGATTAGAGACCAATTTAATAGTTTATTAAATGGAGAGATATACTGGGACCAAATGGATCTTGGTCCCAAATGGATCTTGGTCCCAGGACTGGAGAAGGTTAGGGTTAGGGTTATCATCTCAAATAATCAAGCCCTGAGTATTAGACAGCAAGATTTTTTATAGGATAACAAGGACAATGACATAATTTCACAGGTATACAATGGCCTCATCCAATAAGGTTCTATGCTCTATGAGCAAAGCAGAATTGAATTAATCCAAAGGAAATGCAATTTGTGTAAAGATAGAGGAACCCCCTGCCCCCAAACATTCAGGGGGATTATTTGTGTCCAACCTGCAACAGAACATTCTAAGTTCATATTGTTCTGATGACACACTGTAACTAGACTCTAACATAGAAATATCATTTTGCTCCTTTTCTAGAAGAAGTACAACAGCTAACTGACCAACATTAAATCCAAGAATGAAGGACGAACAATGGCAACTGTTGTGCCACTGTTCTCTTTTAATGTCCTGACCCAGTTTCCCTAATTGTCCTATTCAGTTACTTTGCCTCAGGTTATAACCATTCCTTCTTAATGATAGGATAAAGATCTTATATCTTAGACCTTAGACTATAATCATTCCCTCTTAATGTTTGATGGGATAAAGGTCTTTATTCATTTTAGACATCATTAGAACATCAGGAGCCTCTCCAGTACCTCCCTTATGTCACCCGAGGTGCCTCCCCTCATTAAGTCATCCCCATCCAGGTACCTCCCCCATTATGTCATTGTTCTTGTTATTCTATAAAAGAATCTTGTATCTGATATTCACTGCTGGATTCTTTGAGATGATACTCTCATTCAGAGCTGGGACCAAACCATGGATCCATTTGGTCCCAGTAAATCTCTCCCTTTTAAATAAATTATTAAATTGTTCTCTAATCACTATCTTGCTTAGTTTCCCCATCATTACACAACAACAGAGTGAGAACTTGCACACAGATATTTCTAATCCTAAAGCTGATTCTATTCCCACTAGGCAACTATGAACTCATAAAGAAATAATTGCTCATATAATCAGAAAGAGATAAAAAATGCTTCAATATAATATTTTCAATGTTATATGAGGAAAATGAAGAAAAGAAGGGGAAAGTGACTTGTTAAAATTTCTATTAAAGTAGAAGTAGAATAGTAAGAAGCTAAAACAATAAATCAGTAAATCAATAATTTAACATTTATTAACTACCTATTATGTTCCAGACACTGCTAGGTGATGGGATACAAAAGAGGAAAATGACAGTCCTTCTCTTTGGGGAATTTACAAATTAATGGTGTAGATAACAAGTGAACTAATATATATATATAAAAGAAGCAATATACTTTATATGGATAAATAGGAAATTATTAACAGAAGAAAGGCTCCAGAATGGAAAGATTGGGGAAAGCTTCAGATTGAAAAACCTCAAAGACGCTATGTGCTCTAACTTGAAACTGAACAAGAATCCCTTCTCTGACATACTTGACAAGTTATCATTTGGAATTTTCTTGATGTTCAATGTAGAGGGGGTACATAATACTTCGCAAAACTGACTCCCAAAAAATCCTTCCATGACATAACTGACAAGTTGTCATTTAGAGTTTTTTTTAAAGATATAAAATGAAAGAAAAAATAGTATATCCCAAGATTACTTATTTCACTCTTGTACAGTTTTTGTAGGATGCTTCTTCTTACATTAAGTCTGAATTTTCTCCTTCATGACTTCCATTCATTAAACGTAGTTTTTCCCTTTGTGGTCAAGAAGAAAAAGACTAATCATTGTTTCATATATTAAGTACATTAAGATAAAACTTCATCCAAAAGGTCTGGAAGTTAAATCCTCAGACCAGCTCCCCATCATTCCTAAATCGCAAGTAATGTCCAAAATGGAACAAAGAAGAAGTGAATAAGAAAAAACATAGTACAAGCAAATAAAACACAAAAAAGCAAAGAGAGAATGCTTTTTTTTTTTAATTGTAAAGAATAAGTCAGGAAAAAGTATAATCCAAGTCATTAATTGAATATTATAGAATAGAGGAAATGATGATGGAAATCATTACAATTGCTATTATAAGACTTCATACAAAACATGATAACAAAATAATTTTGACATCATATAGAAAAATTAAGATCAAAATGGAAAAATATAAGAAACAGATGTTAATAGTGACTAAAATTAGAAGAATATTTTTAAAGTCAAATATAGGATCTATAAAAATAATGGAATTTCCCCCATAAGATTAGAAATTTGGAGCTTGAAATTAGAAGTCATCTTGGTAAACCAAAATTTTTGTATATGTTAAAAATGATAATTTAGAGAGAAGTATCTCTACCTTTAAATATAGTTCTCTTTATAACAACAAAATAAATAATTCTTTTATAATTCAAAATTGAACCATAGAAGATTTAACAATTGAAATACAAAAGGTGATGAGATTGTCACAACTGAGGTACCTGAAAATATTGAAAATGTATATAATGATAATCCAAAAATCATTGATATTAGAATTTTTTTAAAAAGATGAGTTTTAAAATTTTATAAGACCATATTACAAAAGTTCATGTGAGAAATTCTTTGAAAATATTGGAAACAGAGTTAAAATGCATATTAGTAAGTTTAAAAGTATAGTAAGATAAAAAAACAAAATTTAGTTCTTCATAAAAGGTTATAGTCAAACTTTCAAACATCTATATCAAGGAACAATTTCTGTAATTAGTCAAAGAGTCAGAATTCCTTTATCTAACAAGGAAAATAAAAAGTTCAAAACTCAAGAAATATTCCACATTAATGAAAAATAAAAGGAACATTGTAATATTCTATTTATAAAAGAATCCCCCCCCACAGGGACATTCTACAGAGTTGATATTAATCAAAATGAAAACAAAAAAATTTGGACTTTGTAAAAAAGTAAAATTTTAGAAAGAAATGGATCAACAAATCAAAAAGTAACTATCTAATGTACTGTCATGGTGCTTAGTATTGGAAAAATAAAAATAATAAATGCAACAGTATCATCCCTCAAGGAGCACATATAACTTTTTGGGGTTGCTGATAATATGTAAATATATAAGTATATGCAAAATATTGACTAAATAAATAAGTTCATTTTGAGAATCATTATAATGATATTTGGCATAAACAATTATCATTGTGTATGAAAACGTATATGAAAATTACTTATGTTGAGAGTTGTAAAAAAAACTAACTAGCTAGCAGAAGATAATAAGCATTTTCTATAGTTCCTACTGTTTCAGGTACTGTGCTAAGCACTATTAGAAATATTATCTCATTTTGTCTACATAACAAGCCTGTAAAGTAAGAAATATTATCTTTATTTTAGAATTTAGAAACTAAGAAAAACAAAAAAGTGACTTGTCCAGTTACAAACAGCTATGAGATGTCCAAAGGTAGATTAAAGTCATTAACCACTGCAAAATTGTTTAAATCCAATGTTTACAAGTTTCTTGTGAAATCTAATTTTTATTATTCTTTTGTTTAAACCCAACATCTTTTTTGAGATCTATCAAGAAAACAAAAGGAAATTCTTTATAGGTTAATTTCGCAAAAAGAAATCAAAAGAACTAATAAGAGGGAATGAAGAACAATTGATTTATATTTCATTTATTAGAATCCTTATTCCTTCACACTAAATTACATTTTAATTGGAGATACAAGACAAAGAAGAAATGGGTGGGGGGTGGGGTGCAGAAAGATCCAAATAATGGAGTTGACCCTGACTGACATTATCTGAGGAGAAGGAGTTTGGTTTGTTTTGTTTTGAAATTTCTCCACCTACTTTAAGGGCTTTTTCAAAAATCATGGAAAGAACATTGAAGAATAGGAGTCAGAATGGGACGATTATTTTTCCCAAAAAAAGAGTCATTCTGTTTTTTGTTTGTTTGTTTTCATTCATTTTTTTTTTTTTTCTGGAGATAAGGTGGAATAATAGAATCAGCTAAGCGGTACAATGGATAGAGTAGCAGGCTTGAAGTTAATAGAACTCATTTTCCTCAGTTCAGCTTCTAGTCTGAGATTACTAACTGTGGGACTGTGGGCAAGTCACTTAATCTAGTTTGCCTCTATTTCCTCATCTGCAAAATGGGCTGGAATAAAAAATGACAAACTACTCCAATATCTTTGCCAAGAAAATGCCAAATGGATTTTCAGAGTCAAACATGACTGAAATGACTGAATAACAGCAGCAGTAGCACCTGGAGAAGTATATAGTTTTGGTGTAGCTTTATTTTCCCATAAGGAGATTTTCTTTTGACACCATGGCTATGATGGCAATTATATCAGAGAAACCAAAACACCTTAAACAGTAAAAACAAATAGGGGAGATTACAATCTAGAAAAATGATATAGCTAACCCCAGAACTTTTAGGTAGTAAGTGGAAGATAATGGAAGTAGTCTAGATCTTCTGGTTCTCATCACAAATCCTTTCCATTGTTTAGTATGAACTTCTTCAGAAATAATCCTTTACTACTAACTAAACTGCTTAAAAGGTCTTTCCAAACTTATAATAGATGAGGAATTCATGATATCAAATGACAAATATGGAAACTACATTATACTTAAAAGCGAGATGGACAATATAATAAATTGTACTCTCCCAAAAAAAACCCTCAAACCTCCATCATGGGGTGGTCCTGATTGATGACAGATCATTAAAGCTAGATGATGCCAGCTATCTAACAATGTAATCTTACTACCATGCCACACTTATACTATTCTACTCTTTTTTCCTCTTGTAACTCTAGAACATGAGAACTACCATTGTTTCTGAGAGGCATATAGCTTATGCATGTTTGATGGCTCCACTCTTCATCTCTTTCATTGTACTTTTCTGGCCAAAATTATAAGTTGTGGGCATTGGCTATTCATGATATACTATTGTGTGAGAAAGAAATTAAATCTTGATTGTACTTGTGTTATTAATTTTTTTTATTATCCCCAGGCATTAGTAAACACCTATGAAGGGACTGAAAGCCAGAGAAATTCAAATCAATACATATTTAATTAATATGTACTATGTGTATTTATGAAGTGGGGGGGGAGGACTACAGATACAAAGGGGAAAAAAAAACATCCCTTACATGAAGCAAGTTATATTCTAAAATGGAGCAATATGTCAGGAAACTTTATACTCTTTTCTCTGCCCTATTCAATCTTTAATCTATATTATACTAGATTTTCTTCCTAACTATATTACAATTGCTTCTGTAAGAGAGTACTTTATAAAACAGGATAGACACTAAAAAGTTCAAAGAGACTAGATGAAGAATTTTAGGAATATTTGAAGAGGAAGTTACCACAAATCATTGGGAAGTTCAATGGAATGGATAGAAAAATAAATGATTAAAACACAATTATTACATGGTATTAGGAATTGTGATAAATACTGTAGATATAAATAAAAGCAATAAAAATATATACATATATATTTTTGCCTTATATGTTTTCAAATCTTGCATGTGTAACTTGCTGTCTGTGTGATTTTGGTCAAAGCCATTTAACTTCATTTTCATTTTTCCTCTTATAAAATGAGGAGGATGAACTATATACATATTAAGAACTTTTCATATACACAGATATAAACCTGTGATCCTATGATAATGATTCTGAGAAGCAGAGATAATTCTAATCACTAGAACCACTTTAGAAATATGAAAATATGGAAAGGGAACTTGTCTGAAATGTGGAATTCAAGACATATTAAGTATGGTTTATCTTACTTAAGATAAGTAAATTTATCTACTTATCTGGATAGTTTATCTGGACTCTATCTAAATTCTAGTTTATTTGGAACAAGTCTGGAGAGGTATATTAATAGTAAAAAAAAATTATAAAATATCTTTACTGTTAGGTTAATGTCTTTATATTTTGTAAATTAATATTGAGTATTTCTAATCAAAATCATAATATGGTAAAGATGGTATTTTTAAAAGTATTATTTTGGCAGTTACATATATGGATTAGTAAGAGGAAAGAAAAAAAGTCAAAATTCCTGTTAGGATAATACTTCAGGCAAGAGTCAGGAGATAAGAATCTGAATTAAGGTAACAAAAATGAAAAAGGAGAAAAGGGAGTGGTTGTTAGACGTTCCGAAGCAGTGTAACAAATAGTAGTTGGTAACTGATTGGTATCTGTGTAGGGAAAGGTGCAAAAAAAAAGAAAACAAGGGAGTAAGAAAGATGATTTTAAGATTCTATACTTCAGGAAAAGATTTCTGAGTCCTGTAACTAACAAGAAAAAATTATCCATGTTTTCTTCAGAGTATCTTAAAAACTCCTTTAAAAATGACTTTTTTAGTAAGAAGAACTAGAGTAATTACAGCTACCTCCACAGACTTACTCAAAGAACGTTTGCAAGGGTTCTGGAATGATCCAATGGGAATGGCCCTAAAAAGTAACAGTAAAGGATGTTAATTCCTAATGTGACGAATATATATTCCCTGTCTTCATAGGTTCCCCTAACAATAGAGTACACAACAATACACACTAGCTTTTTCTAAAGGACACAATTAATAATTTTCCACATATTGCAATTTTCATTGGCATATATTAACAAAGAAAAGTCAAAGATAACAGGATGAAGAAAAAACTAAAAATTATAGAAAAAGTAGACAAATAAACAGGAAAGATATTATCATATAATGGATAATACCTACCAAGACATCTAATAATTCACATTTATAAATAAACATATTTCAATTAAAAGGGAAAAAACTGATGAAACGCAAAAACTTCATTCTCATTATTGTTCAATAAGAAACGATGAGCAGGATGATTTCAGAAAGGCCTGGAGAGACTTACATGACCTGATGCTGAGTGAAACGAGCAGAGCTAGGAGATAACTATATACTTCAAGAACAACACAATATGATGACCAATTCTGATGGACCTGGCCATCCTCAGCAATGAGATGAACCAAATCAGTTCCAATGGAGCAGTAATGAACTGAACCAGCTACACCCAGTGAAAGAACTCTGGGAGATGACTAAGAACCATCACATTGAATTCCCAATCCCTATATTTTTGCCCACCTGCATTTTTGATTTCCTTCATAGGTTAATTGTACAATATTTCAGAGTCCGATTCTTTTTGTACAGCAAGATAACGGTTTGGTCATATATACTTATTGTGAATCTAATTTATATTTTAATATATTTAACATCTACTGGTCATCCTGCCATCTGGAGGAGGGAATGGGGGAAGGAGGGGAAAAATTGGAACAAGAGGTTTGGCAATTGTCAATGCTGTAAAGTTATATATATATATATATATATATATATATATATATATATATAACCTGTAAATAAAAGACTATTAAAATTAAAAAAAAAAGAAAAAAAAAAAAAAACTGCATTCCCATGTTTTCAACTGGTTCAAGAAAAATCAAAATCCTTCAAGGGAACAAATGAATTTATGATCTGAATAACAAAAGTTGTCTTTCTATAACAGAAGAAATTACACTTACATTATTTAACCTTTCCAAATGAGTAAATAGAGATTGATTTATTGGCCCTCTAAATATATTGAAGTAAAGGCTAAGCTGAAAGAAGAAAAGCAAAAAAAAAAAAAAAAAAAGCAAAAAAAAAGAAAGAAAAGCTCCAACATCCAAAGAACATATCTCTATATAAGCAAAGCACAATGATTTTGAATACAGAATGAATTAAAATAACATAGGAATTAATAAGTATCTCAGAAGAAAATGCCAAGTCAAGGAATAAAACATGAAAATGTAAATAAAAAAAAATATAACAAAACTACTCCCAGTTTCTAAATGTAGAAAGCAAAGGACTAAATGAACCCACCATCAAAACTACATTAAGGTCTCATTTCAGATCTAACAAATTAGCAAAAATAATGACAAATCTTTAGTAGATGTTGAAGAAATTCTCAGGAGAAAGGCAGACTAGCCCCTTGTTGGTGGAGATGTTAATTATTTTGGAAAGTTTATTTGGAACTAGGAAAATAAAGTTCTTTCCATCCTTTTTGACCTAGAGATTCCACTACTTAGCATAAATCTCAAGGAGGTTATTAATAAAAAGAAAGTCCCTATATACATCAAAATTTTTAGTGACATTTAATTTTTTTTTTTGTAGTAGGAAAGAACAGGAAACAAATTAGACATCCTTCCACTGGGAAAAAACTAAACAATTTTTTCAATGTGAATGTAATGGAAAATATTACAGAGACTGCAGCAAAGTAAAGTTAGCAGAGCCAAGAAAATAATACATATGATTCCAAACAATATAAATGTAAATTACAAAAAATGTAAAATTAAAAGTTAATGTACAAAATTACAAAGAACAAAGTTGGCCCCCAAAAATGAGGTAAGAAGAATCATTCCTTTCTGGGGCAAAAGATTCAGAATTATGCAACATAGCATAAATTTTTTTCAAAGTATAGATAAGCTTTGCTGATTTTTTTTTCTCCCTCATTTTTTATTTCTTTCTCCTTGACAATATTCTTCATTACTTAACTCAGAGTCATCTGAAGGGGAAGGACACAGGGGAAAATTTCAGCATTATAAAAACAAGTATGCAAAAAAAAAATTTTTTAAAGAAAAAATGGGGCAGCTAGGTGGTGCAGTGAATAGAACACCAGGTCTGAATTCAGGAGGACCTGAGTTCAAATCTGTCTCAGACACTTAACACTTCCTAGCTGTGGCTAATCACTTACCCCCAATTGCCTGAACAAAAAAAAGGAATAAAAAAGGCAATGTGAAGGATGTTTCTGTCTTTAACAGTAAAGGAATTTTGAAGGAAGGCTGAATTTAGGTCAATAGAGCATTAGTTTGTTTTGGATATCACTGAGATACATATAAAACATCCAGATATTTTCATCTAACAGATTTTTGATGATGATAAAGAGAAGTTTAAAAAAAATTTAGCTGGACATAGCAATTTATTCATTGATATGGAAACAAACAATTGAACTTATCTTAATATAGTGTGAGAAATAATTCTTTTGAACTCCTACTCTCTTCCAATCATTATTAGTCAGTTTGATAGAATCATATCAAAGTTCTGATTATAAGTCCCCAGAACTGTGAACTGAAGATTTTAAGGTAATTTGATTAAGTATAGAAAGTTAACTAAAGACTCTCCATCCTTGTTTTGCTTTGTCATGATTATCAAGCTCAATGTGGAAGAGAATACAACAAAATGAAAAGTCTCTCAAAATATTTCTGTACCTCTGAACCAATCCCTTCTCCATAGGAGCAAATGATCATCTTATGACAACTTAAATCACTGACAGTGACAGCTTGTCTTATTTTCTCCTGCCCAAAGTAAGGAAAACCCTATCCATCTTGTATGGAAATATTCCTTACTTCACTTAACTTGTGACTAAAATTGTGACATATTATTTTGCTTATTTTACTTTAGGCATCCCATGCCAATCAATGAAATTATTCTTTATAGTTTTTTGGGAGGAAAGGACATCCAGCCCTATAAAAATAAGATCCTGGAAGAAGAAGACATCTCACATAATGAAGAAGATCTAAGATCTCCTTGACTAGAAGCAGTCATGTATCCTTCAATAAAGTGTTATTGGCTCAAAGCTCTGCCTCATTCTCTTTTTTTGGGAGGTGGGATAATTTTAATTACCACTTATGATATAATAAAAGCAGGGAGTATATAGACAGAAGAGAAGTGGATCCAGACCATAGCCATGAAAGACATTTAGCCGATAAGAAATGCATGTGGATTGAAGAGAGAGAAGTGGGGGGGGGGGAAGAGGAGGAGAGAAAGGGAGAGAGAGAGAGAGGGAGAGAGGGAGACAGAAAAAATGATTAGTTAGTTTTGTAATAAAAGAAACACAAAAGACCATTAGAGTAGAAGCAAACGACAAGGGAATTGTCAAAAAGAAGATGATTAAAAGTATCAAAGATCACCAAAAGTTCAGGAAAGATGATATTAGAAAAAGGTCATTGATTTTATCAATTATGAGGTCATTAATAATGATAAAATGCAAAAAAAAAATTGGTACATTTTTATATTTATAACCTAAGTAGATTGCAAAGTTTCAGTAAGTGAATGAATTGTGAGAAAATGAAGTATATGAGAAATGAGGTATATGTGAGAAATGAGGTAATATAGTGAGAAAATGAGGTATATGTCAGATATGTATCAAGTTTAAGGTCCCTAGCTAGGCAAAATGAATGTCCAACATATCATGTAATTTGGAAAGTATATCAAAATAAATAAAACTGTAACAAAACACAGATAATGCTAATTTGTTATTTTCTAAGTCAAAATGTTGATTGAAAGGATTGTTTCTATTTGAGTTTGACATCATTATTCTTTATGGGAGTTCAGTAGGTAAATAGAAGTATATATAGAAGGATAGATTGAAAGGACAATATGGTGAATTAACTTTTTTCTTTTTTTTTTAAAGAGTGAACCATGTGTATTTGTAAACATATTGGAAAGGCATCAAGAATAAATGTATAGCATTTAACCATAACAATAAGGGCCACCTTATCCTCTGAAACTAAAAAAAAAAAAAAAAAAAATGAGAAATAGGCAAATGACAATATAGAGAAACTTGGGAATCTTAACTAGAAGAAGCAGTGGGAGTCATGTGGCATGACCTTAATTTTTTTTTTCAAAGAAATAGGGGGCAAACCCATTGACCAAGAAAACATTTAGATGTGGTATTAGGAGCTTAAGGAATAACAAGAAACATTAGGGCAGGCACTTGGCTAAATGTGATTGAAGTCCATTGAAGGCAGTAGATAGAAATTGTCATTCAGGAATGGGAATCCAGTTTAATTAGATAGCATGACTTTATAGCATCCTATATTAGTAGCATTCATCAGTATGAAAGTAGGAACAGAGAATTTGAATGTGGTGAACTTTGAAGAGTTCATGATTGGTCATGTGTCTAGGACAGGGAGGAAATGGAATCAAGGATACAAGATAATATACATAATTTGAAAGTATTGGGTCAAGGCAGCAGAAGTATTACAAATTTTCCAAGGTCACACAGGTACAAGTAGTCAGAGCCAGAATTATAATCCATTTCCAACTCATATCCCAACACAGGTGACAACTCCTCCATTTAAGATTAAGGTAAAATTCCTACTAGATTGCTTATTCCTACTAGATTCAGTTCAATTCATTAAAAACTACATATAGTTATATTGTTATATATGTTAAATATTAATATATATGAAATACCTTTTCTGTGCAGGATCCTAAGCAAGGAACTATGTAGGATAATAAAGACTCAAAAACTCACTGTAAGAAACATTCTATCTCTAGGATTTTTCACAGTGCCTGGCACATAGTAGATACTTAAAAACTATTTTATTTACTTAACTATAAGAATAATATCATTTTTTTAAAGGGTAACATTGAATAATGTTTGCAAAGCCTCAGAATACATTTAATCCCAAAATTTATATTTGCTTAAGGTACTTTTTTAAAATGTAAATAATGTACACAAGAACACCTTATATAAAATGTAAGTGGGATTATTATTAGCAAATATCATGAGAACAGGAAATTTTACTTTCAATAATTGATAAAAACTAAATATTTCTAGATGGCATTTTAATAAAAAGGTGGGAAATTTCTTGCATTATCTGGGGGAATAAGCTGAGACTTCTCTGTCAAGTGAGAAATTAGAGAAATGAGTAAGTTATGAATAAGGATACCAAGGTTGTCCAATTTAATAAGATAGAAATCCATATTGAAAAAGGTAGTCTGAGCTTGTTTTTGATTATAAATCCTCATATTTTAAGTTTCTGAGGGAGAGGGGGATTTGTTTTCCATCTTTCAAAAACAGTGTTTTTATGGACAGAAAACTGAACTACTTCACTTTATTTCTGACTGTCATTGGGTGATCTATGAAAAAGACTCTCTTTCTAAAAATGTCTATGATTGATGTAGTTAGCAGCATTGCAGAGAGTTGTGGGAATCCCCTCTTTGGTCAGAGATGAAGGTCCAACGTGAAAGAATTCACAAACCAAAACGTCTGACTGGCAAAAGGGAAGTTTATTGTTGGCTGAGAAGCCAGCTTCGCTAGGAAGACAGAGTTCTGAGTGGCAAGAGATCACTGAGAAAAGGGTATCTTCATAGCAGGCAAGAGTCCTGTTAGGCAGATGTGCCAAGAGGAGAGGTCCCTTGGCAAAGCATAAATCCTACTTTGGATTTCTGCAAAGATTTGGAGTTTAAAGTTGTCTTTTTATAAGAAATCTGAGACTGGGGTTTCTATTGAATGAGATTCTTCAATGTTCTCACAGCCCCCAGGCCTAGATTTCCAGTTGAATGAGAACACTTAAATTATATCAGGTCCAGATCTCCAGCTGAATGAGACCACTTGAGTTTGAGCTAAGTAGAGAGTTATTCTGGGCTAATCTTAATGAAACCACTTAACTGCTTTGAAAGGTGAGTCTCTATCAGAGGAAAATTTCAGAGCTCACCCCAAAAGTCAAGGAGAACAGTTTCAGGGTTCATCTCCATCATTTCAGAAAACAGTTTCAGGTTTACCCCTGTCATTTCCCCCCTTCAAGCAGTCACCCCCAAATTCATTTGGGGTAAAGGTCTCTTTTTCTGTAATTATTTCGAGTTGGCAAGGGTCATAGAGATGTCCATGAGTTCACTGAGAGTTCATGCCAGGAGGGAAAATATGAGATCTGAAAATAGAAGCAGCAGCATCCAAAGGGTGTTGTGTCCCAGTCAGTCATTCCATGATCTCCAGACTGAAGGAGCAGTTAAAAATTTATAGCTTGAAGCCTTAAGAAAACAGATCTTAGGAGTAGATTAAAAGTGGGGTGTCATCCAGGGTTGAGATAGTGACTTTTGGGAATGGAGCCTTTTGCAAAAAAATGCATCAGGTCCCATCTGTGGGATGTCTGTGAGAGAGTTTCAAAGATCACCCCAAAAGTTAAGGAGGACAATTTTAGGGTTCACTCTTGTCATTTTGGAGAATAATTTCGGAGTTCACTCCCATCATAATGATTCTCCTGGTACTAAATGGTAAAGGGCTGAAACTCTTAAAAGGTATGTTTGAATCAGACAACCCAGCACTTAAGACTAAGTACCTAGTTGATATAAGACAATGACTCTATAAGAATAGGTTTAGAAAAATGGCCCTTCTCACCATTGGTACTGGCTCAATGTTTGGGGCTAAGATAATCGTAGGCAAGGATTAGAGGGAGGAGGGAGAGAGGCCAGAGACTCACTTGGTGGCAGGACTAGGAGGAGAAAGGTGAAGATTCTTGATGCCAGAATCGAGAAGAGATCTTTGGCAAAACTTCTGGCAGTTTGCCTGCTTCTTTAATTTCTCCCCCTAAATACCAAGGGCTTTTACCTATCCTGACTCTAGCTGATCCTGAGACTTCCAGGGAGCTAGTTTGGATTTAACATTAAATTAGATAAATGAGGAATAAATTCCTCAAAATTAATTTTACTTTACTTTCTGAGAAACAAATCTTAAGGTAAAGCACAGAAAATCTAATACCCTGAAGAGACTCAGGCTTAAAAACAACTTGGCAACATAAAACCCTAAAGAGAAAAAAATTAAGACACTACTTTCTGATGGACTGTTCCTAAACCTTTTTCTGCCATAATTCTCTCCAGGATTATGGCAAAACCATCTACAAACATCTTTTTAGTCATTTCTAACTCTTCATGACCCCACTCAGGTTTTTCTTGGTAAAGATACCATCTAGTTTGCCATTTCCTTCTCCAACTCATTTTTGCAGATGAGGAATTGAGGCAAATAGGGTTAAATTATTTGTTCAGGATCACACAGCTAATAAGTGTCTGACACCAGATTTGATGTAAGGAAGATGTATTTTCCTGGAATCTAGTTGACCTTAAGTAAAATAAAATACAAATAACTAAAAAAAGAAAGCAATTATACTGAAATATTGTTTTCAAAATACTTTAAAAAAAGTTCAGAGACCCCAGCTTAAGACTCTCCCCCTCCCCCCAAATGGGCTTATGGTTTTTTATATTCTTTCTTACATTCAAAGGACCACTAGCATAGTCAATAGTGATTATCTAATCTACAATCTTTATTTCCACAAAGAAGGTAATTGAGAACAAAAGAGCTGATGAGATCTTGGGTTACTAGGTGGGATTGGCAGAGAGAAGTTGAAGTGGAAAAAATTATTCCTTAAGGCAAGTAGTTTCCTACTTGTCACAGATGAGGATTAGTAAAACCTTAAAAGTCCCAACATCTATTGATGTTGTGGATAGCTCCACATAAGTATGTCCAGACAGAAATTCAAGTTAAGTCAAATCCCTGCAGTTAAAATTTCCCCTATAAAACTATGTCCCATACCATCTTTGAAAGCTTCATGTGTTAAGCCTGCCACACTCTGTTGTATTTCTCCTTACTCCTTCCCCATGCCTCTTGTTGTCTTTCCTCTCATCCTACCACCATGCCTCAGGATATCCTTCCTTTCATTCCCTCACCATGACTCATGGTGTTTTTCTCCTTATAGCTCGCTAACTCTTTTAGGGTGCTAAACTGCTATATGGATTTAGACAGCTAATCAATAGCATACTCCCACTGGTGGAATATTTCCTGATTGATTGTGAATTCCACTATGTAATTTCTTTTCCATTCTTAATTGTTAAAATCACTTTCCTAACTATATACTTTGCCAACTCTATTTCATATTCACCAATCCTTGTGTCTATTGTTTCTGTTCATTTTATCTGGAGTCTTTTTTTATTAAGCAAATCTATCTCTCTTTTTTTTCTGAGACAATTGGGGTTAAGTGACTGGCCCAGGATCAGCCAGCTAGAAAGTATTAAGTGTCTGAGGATGGATTAGAACTCAGGTCCTCCTGACATCAGGGCTGGTGCTCTATCCACTATGTCATCTAGCTGCTCCTAAACCTATCTATCTTTTGCCAAGAAAATGGCCACTGTAAATTCTTCATATGACTGAACCCCAATATTTGGTGCCAAACCCCAACATTTGGTGCCAATTGCTCTCTTAAATCTCTTCATCAGGTGCCTGAATCCTACACACATCATTTGGAGCTAGAATTGCTACCTTGAAGTTATCAGAATCAAAGTGACTTGTTCAAAATGATATGGTGCTAATGGTAGTGAAAACATGTGAGAATTGAGGTGGGGAATCCCCTCTGGTCAATGCAGGTCCAATATGAAAAAATTCACAAACCTGAAAATTTGAGGCAAAAGGGAGTTTTATTGACACTGAGAAGCCAGCTTTGCTAGGAAGACAGTCCCCCTCAGTAGGTAAGGTCCTGTCAGAGAAACAACAAAGGTTAACACTGAGAAGAGAATATCTTCACAGTAGGCAGTGTTCTGGTAGGCAACTTTCCCAAGAAGACAGCTTTCTGGCAAAGCAAATTCCTGTTTTGGACTTCTGAAGAGATTTAGAGTTCAAAACTGTCTTTTATTAATAATCTGAGGCTGGGGCTTCCATTCAAAATTGAATGAGAGTCCTTCAATGTTGTCACAACTTGGGGCTTCTATTTCCAGTTGAAAATAGGTAAGTTATCTTGGAGTTCCAAGCCACTCAATAGAAATATCATGCAAAGATCTCCAACTGAATGAGACCACTTAACTGGGAATTCAAGCTATTGGGAGTGGTCCCAGGCTAATCTTCAACTCAATAGATGGTGGGACCACAGTTCTAGTGAGACAACTGGGAAGATATGCTTTTACCAGTGGAAAGCCTGAGACCCCAATCTCCCTTCTTTTACAGATTAATAGGGACACAGTTTAAGGGTTCACCCCCATCAAAAGTAATCCAGTTAAGAAGAGGTAACAGAAATAATATCTACACAGACAAGTGCTTCCTTTTCAAATTGAATACTTTTTCCACTAATTAATGCAATGTACTATTATTCTAGATAATTATCTTAAAAAAAATTGTACTCAAGTCCATAATAATAACTCATCCTGATAAAGTGTATTAAGATTTACAAAGCACCCCATCAAGATTTTACATATAAAGAAATTGAGACAGATAAAATACATGACTTACCCTCAGTCACATTTCTAGGAAATGTTAGGGTGAATATCCCAAATCTGTTTCAACCTCAAGGTCAGTACTCACTAGATCACAATACAATATCAATTTGTCTCATTCTTTTTTTAATTCATCCTAATAACCTAATTTGCCTCTGATGATCTTTTTAGCCCATGTTTTGGGTCCTTAATTTTCTATTCTAAACTAACATATTATGATCTTTATCTGATGAATTTTAAATTTCTTGAGACCTAAGACTATTTTATTTTTGTCATTGTGCCAGAGAGGCAAAATACAGAGAGGATTTATACTGAAGAAGATACAGAGTCCAAATTTCACCTCTTATAGTTCATTTCTCTTCACATAAATCACCTGAGCCTCAGATAATTCTTTAATATTATAAGTTTTAAATGATGGATGATCAAATAGTTCTTGCATAGTAGTTGTTTAACTATATCCTCTTTTAGTTAAAAAAAAAAAGAGAGAGAGAGAAGAAAGATATGGAGACAGAGGTAGAAGCAGAGAGAAATATAGAGACAGGTGTGTGTGTGTGTGTGTGTGTGTGTGTGTGTGTGTCTATTTATGTGTATGAGAGAGACAGAGACAGACACAGAAACAGAAAGACAGAGAGACATAGAGTGAGACAGATAGTTTTCGTTTATAGGCAATAGAAAAAAATACATCATTCACAATGCTGAACATAGTGTCTTGCACATAGTAGGAATTTACAACATATTGAATCAACTATATGTCTTTTTCTTGGTTCTGCCCTTCTCCTTCATATTTGGGGTTGATGAAATTGTAAAGAGCTCTGATTTGGGATTATAATGTACTGAATTAAATTGCAAATAGCTCTGATTTGGAATTGTGTGTGTAGAGAATCAAAGCTATTTACAATTCTATCCCTTCCAAATGCAGAAACAAGGTTTCCGATCCACAACCCCCTTCTTCATGAGAAATATTTGAACAAGCTGAGCATACTTGGGAAGGATGAGTATAGAAACATTTTCCCCCACTCTTTACGTAACTAATTTGCCAACTACAAACAGTATCCAAGCCATTCATTTGAGCTCATTTGCACACTTAACTGCATCACTTCAATCGGAACTACAGGCCTCTCAAGGTTTTATTGGCCAGCTGACTGCTAATTCAGCACACTGCTCAGAGGGAGCTGAATCAGAGGTTCTGAAGCATCTTTAACAACTTAGCAATAAGATGAATTACACATTTTGTGACTATTCAGAAAATAAAGACTCATTCAAAATCTGAATTTGTGCAGAAAATATTTTAAATGTTAAGAAGGGGATTGGAAGGCAGAATGCAAAGAAATATATAACATACCTATAATATTCTGCTTTCAACTTACCTGATACTTCTCATATTCTCTGTATTTAAATAAATATTTGCAAATGATTTGGAAATCAAGAAGTCTCTTTTCCTTTTATCTTATTGATTCATATCCATTTTTGTCAACCCCTATTTAAGACAAGTCTTGCTACCTTAAGATATTTAAATCATTATCATTTCATATGGCTGAGGAAGAAAGGGAAAACAAATAAAATATTGTCATATTTTTGTAGAATGTTACATCCAAGACCTGTTAGATACATTTTCCCTGTATGAAGGGACAGCTTGCTGCCTGACTCCCATCTCTACCCCATGGAATCTGCCCTCTTTTTTCTATAATCCTTGGTACTACTTAGTATCAGAGTTCTCACACTTGAGCTATTTGTCAGTGTTTATATGCTGACATGACCAGAGTAAACTATGCCATGAAACACCAATGGTCAGCTGAACTGATCATAGGTGATAGCTACCTGATCATGTAGCAGAAGTTTCTGTGAGTAACAAATGAGGTGAGCTTGAATCTTGTCACCAGTGATCATTTTCTAAAGATTAGCAAGCCTAAGTCTGATACCTCTAATAGCCATGCTAAGATTTCCTTAATGTATATTTTTTTCTAAGATATCCTTTAATGTATATCTTTGGACCCACAGGACCTTAGAATTTTAGAGGTAGAAAAAGAAAAACATCAGCAGTTGGGCAATTTGATCTATGCTTTAAAATTATTAAATATTCATTCAACCATTTATTGAAAAATTCAAATAAGGGAGAAATAACAGCTACCTAAGGCAACACATTCCACTTTGAGATAACTCTGATTGTTAGTAAAATTTTTGCTTATATCAAGTTTAAATTTACTTTCTGCAATTTTGTATTCATTTCTTAGTTATGCCCTGTGGGACTAAACTGAATAATCTAACCACTCTTTTCAATAGCACAAAACTTCAAATACCTGAGGATAGCTATCATATTTCACCTGAATTTTCTTTTCTCCAAAATACTCATCTCATTTCTATAGTAATACTCAAAGTGAATGTCTTAAGCCCATTAACTTTTCTATGAAATGTTCTATAAATGTTCCATAGTTTATCAATACCCTACCTAAAATGTGGTGTCAAGAACAGAATATGTCATATGTGGTCTAACTAGAAAAGAACACAGGAGTATTATAATCTCTTTATTCCTGAAAGTTATGCTTCTCTTAATTTAGAACAATATGAAATTTGGTTTGATGGCTGTCTCATTATGTAATAAACTTATATTGGGTATTCTTTGTGTGTATATATATATATATATAATATAATATAATATATTATTATATATTAATATTATATATATTCCCCTCCCAGGAAAAAAAAAGTCTAAATATTACCTCACATTTTCTATTTGTGAATATAGCCAACAAATTATAAGACTTTCTATTTTGTCTTTATTGAATTTCATCTTTTTTTGTTGTTTTGATTCATACCAATATTTGAAATGCCAGTCTCTTTGGATTCTAACTTTGTCATCTGATACATTAGCCATTCATCCAGTGTTTTGCCACATGTAAATTAATATGGATTCCATCTTTGCCTTTATGAAAGACACTAATAAAAATTAAATTATATAGAATAAACCAAATATCCCTGGGAATATTCAATAGACCTCCTTCACATTTTTAGGGTACTCTTTTGGTCTAACAAATTATTACAAAAAATATCTAATTGCATTATCATTGAGAATTATATTTCTTTACTATTTACCCTAGAATTGCATGAGAAACTCGACAAGCTTTGCTAATAGCTAAGCAAAGCACATATCTAGCATTTTATTTATCTACTAATAGGGTTAATAATTTTATAAACAATGGAAATGGGAAGGGAAATCACCACATCGTTTTCTAGACCTTCATTAATCATATCCTAGAACTTTGACAGGAATAAAAATATATCTCACTTGTCTTTTATTTTATTCTATCCCCATTTGTTTTTTTCAGTTGTGGCATTTATATGTCTTGAGTTTTTCATTATCTTCTTCCCAGACTTTATATATAGTTGACACATCTAAGAAACTACATTTGACAAGGTGTTTTTGTTGTTTGTTTTGTTGTCAGTTTCTTGTTTTTGTTTTTATTTTCCCCTATATTTATGGATGCAGATTGAAATGGATGACTTGAATTCAGTTTGTATAGTTAGGTACAGCCTTGTTATGTCTTTACTAACTTGTATTACCCCTGTTGTTTTGTAGGTAGCATTCTGAAGGTCAAACTTCTTGGCAGAGAAAACAAGGACATTACAAATCAAACAACTCTGCCTTCTGTGATTTGTCAGATAACATCATCCTATTAGTGGTTAACTCACTAAAATGAATGGGTTTTATGTTGGGTATTTATCACCTCTATAGTCAAATTATCATATCGCCTCTTGCTTTTCACACTTGCTTTTCTTTTCTTTATTCCTTGCTTTTGATACATAGCAGTGATGAAAACAACTGCCTATGCCTCCATGATTTTAACTTTCTCTGCCAAGATTTTTTAATTCGAGTCAATATGTTCTAGGTTCTTTCTGAAAATAACATGTGTGCCCAAGTAAATCAACAAGAATTATTTAATTGTTATCCAGTTTTCTTAGGGATGACAGACAATTGTTACCTGAAGTTCAGTGGAAAATGTCTATACATACATGTATGTATACACATATACATACAATGAGTTCCATTCTTCACAGCATTTGAAAGTAACAACTCAGTGGGAAAATCAGTAGATGGAAATATAGCAGAGAAAGTCTCCTTAAAAGATGACATTCCCAGACCTGTAGATGACACAGAAATAGTAAGTATCAACTTCTGAAGCTGAGATGTATTGTAGGTAGAAAAAAGATAGTCCCAAGAAATTAAACTGTAATGGACTGAGGCTTGAGTTGATGCACTGAGGTCCCAAGCACCTGACGCTAAACAGTATACTCTATTAATATACACGCTTGGATAAAGAATGGCCTCCACCCACTCTCTGTGCAAGTCCTGATGTGTTGTATAGGAAATGATGATTTTGGTGGGTGGAGGCAGAGAGACAGGAAGAGAGGCAGGGAGAGATTGGCCTGGGTTCTATGCTCCTAGCTACTGGTCATGTGGCTGCTGGTCTAGCTAGCTTCTTGACTCAGCTACACACATTGCTATTGCCCATTTTCTTCCACCTTTGATCTTTCTTCACTGAGAATAAAGATTGACGATTTTCCCCTAACCTGAATTCCTGACTCAGGCTGATTTTAAAATATGTGGTCTTCACATTAAATAATTGTTTTGTCTATAAATGTTCCCTCACTATTGCACAAATGAAGAACTTTTCCTTGTTATTTAAATTGCTTTTTCATTTTACTTGTATGCTCTTTGTTTTAAATTAATCTGTATTCTTATTCAGTCTTAGAAAATTGAAATACCTGATGATTGAAAGACCCCAACAGAGATTACTGAAATAAAACTGTTCCTTGTGAGCTATACTTTTGAAAGATCCTTACCCCACCCCCATTGTCCTTTGGGGACACCACATTTATATGTATTTTAAAATAGATCTGAGTTACATCACCACTACTGCCAAAATCACCACTATGGACTCCAATGTCATTTCTATTTTGTATTTCTCTAGGCCTTTTTTATGATTTGGAGTTTGGAGCCCTCACAATAGATGGGTTTTGCTGCCATTGTTTCAGGTGGAGTACAGTTTTCTTCTGCAATTTGAAAACAAAATGAAATAAAACAAAAAGACTTTATTTTTATTGCTATTCATCAATGAAAGCTATACTGATTATATTTCCTTCATGGAATCATTAACACAATGTTTTCTGAGACTTGATTGTATATAGTGACCTGGAAAACAAGCCTATATGTTTCTATGGTAGTGATAGTCAAGCTGATCTCTCTCCAATTCAGTTTGTTTATTGCTTCTAGAATTAATTATCTAAACAATTATTTTCATTTAATAGCACACTGTAATATGATTATTTCTTACTCTGAACTTCCATAGTCCTTAATATTTCTAGTAATTTGTTTATTAATTGTCATTCTGTTTTATTCCTCTTGTACATATTTCAGTATTCCCCACAAGACTATAAAGCACAAGAGGTAATATGGAAGACAGAAAGTTTAAATGAATCTGATTCCTGTTCTCAAAGATGCTATGGTTTAATAGGTGAAGACCCCACTGCAGATTACTGGAATAAAACTGTTCTATATTCAGCAAATGAGAGGATTAAAAAAAATCCAATAAAAGATGATCACAGGAAACAGTTTGTTATCTTTCAGGCTAGATAAGTCAAGAAAGACCTTCTGAAGGTGTTAAGGTAGCATTTGAGTCAGACTGTAAAGAATAAGTAGTTATTTGAGAAAAATGGGGTAGAGACAGGAGATGGAAAGATAGAAGAAAAGAGAGGGAGACAGGAATAGAGGCAGATACAGACAGAGACACAATCTCAAAGAGAAAAAGAGAGATACAGAACATGATAGGAAGGAGGGAGACAAGATATAAGGGAAGACAAGATGAGTGATAGGACAGAAAACAAAGATATAGAGACAAAGAGAGACAAGAAACAGAAAGGGATGAATTATAGGCATATGGAAATGTGAGCTTTGATTCAAAACATATTGGAATCTGCTACTTATATTTTCTGTCAGGCCCTAATTTGATTAATATGTCCTCCTTGTTCTAATACTTGCTATGTTCTTATTCTATGTTTTCTTTTTCTTTGTCTTCCTTCCTTCCTTCCTTCCTTCCTTCCTTCCTTCCTTGGTTCCTTCCTCCTTCCTTCCTTCCTTCCTTCCTTTCTCCCTCCCTCCATCCCTCTCTCATTCCCTCCCTTGTTTCCTTTCTATCTTTTTCTTTCTTTCTTTTAATAATAGCTTCCTATTTTTCCAAATACACGCAAAAAGTTTTCAATATTTATCTTTGCAACATTGTTTTCCAAAATTTTCTCTCTACCTTTCCCAACCTCCCCAAGAAGTGAGCAATACATATAGTTTAAACATGTACTATTCTTCTAAACATAATTCCATATTTGTCATGATGCACAAGAAAAAATCAGATCAAAAGGGAAAAAAGAAATAACAAGAAATAAAAAGAAAAAAGCAAGCAAACAAGAAGAATGATGAAAATACTATGTTTTGATTCACATTTAGTCTCCATTGTTCTCTCTCTGGATGTGGATGACCCTTTCAGGCATGTCTTTTGGAACTGTCTTGAATCACCTTATTATTGACAAAAACCAGTGGACTATGTTTTCTTAGCTTATTAAGCTCATGAAAAACTATTTCTTTACTTTCCTAATATTTGATTCTCTGCTTCATATATTAACGCCTGACACATCTGCTCCTATTCTAAGCCTTTATTTAAATTATACACACACACACACACACACACATATGTAATTCACTAAAATAATGATGTTGTTCTTTAGAGGGAAGTTATAAGTATATTTAATTGCTTTTCCCAAATCCATCTTTTCTTACCTAAAGTAAAACTTATTAATGCTAATAAATATTTCATCAGCATAACCACTACCATGATCAAAGAATTTATTAACTGTGCATTTGTAATTGGCTCTATTGCAAAGAAATTAACCATAATATCTTCCTTGACCCACTAGAACCAAAACATCACATCATTTGTTATAATTTCAAGTGAATTTTGTCAAAGTTTAAGAGTGTGCCTAGGTCTACCATAGCATACATAGCATAACTATACAAAAAAATAAGTGTGGAATTAGCCAACAAATAATTATGCCACTCCTCCCTATATAGGAAGATGATATGTTTAAATCTTGAGATCTCTATCTCTATTATGTGTATAATTAGAGGGTGCAGTTATAATTTGATTTTATTGTGATGATTTAAAAAAAAACAAACTAGAGGAATAAAAGTGATTCTACTGGAAGAAGAGGAAAATGGAGTTAAAATGGGGTAAATTACTTCTCACAAGGAGGCAAAAAAGACCTTTTGCATTTGAGGAAAAGAGGGAAGGGGACTGAGCATTGTACGAATTTTAATCTCACCCAATTTGTCTCAAAGAGAGAATATTAGACACGTTTAGCTCCACAGAGAAGCTTGTTTCACCCTATAAGGGAGTAGGAGGGGAAGGGGGAAAGGAATTGAAGAGGCTAATAGAAAAGAGAACAAAAGTGAAAGGATAATAACAAAAGGGAAGGGGCTGCAAAAGGAGAGAGCTGTTCGAGGGAGGGGTGGTGAGAAGCAAAACACTGGGGAAGAGGGACAGAGGGAAAAGGAAAAGTATAACTTGATGAAAACAAGATTTTTGGGAAACACAGAGTTAGTTATTTTAACTGCAAATATGAATAGGATGAAGTTTCCCATAAAACAAAAGCAGGTAGACTGGATTAAAAAATAATCCTATATAATTATCTTTATAAGAAACATATTTAAAGCAGTATGATACATTCACAGCAAAGGTAAAGGGCTTGAACACAATCTATTATGCTTCAGCTGAAGGGGAAAAAAGCAGGAGTAGCAATCCTGATCTAAGAGCAAACAAAAGCAAAAATAGATTTAATTAAAAGAGATAACAAAAGGAAACAATACTGTACATAAAGGTACCATAGATAATGAACTAATATCAATACTAAACATATAAACAGGTGCACCAAGTAATATAGCATCCAAATTCCTAGAGAAGAAGTTAAGAGAGTTGTAAGAAGAATTTGCAAAACTATATTAGTGGAATATTTCAATCTTGCTCTCTTAAAACTGGATAAATGGAGGCACAAAATAAATAAGTTAAGGTAGTAAATACAATTGTAGAAAAGGTAGGTATGATAGATTTTTGGAGAAAATTAAATAGAGACAGAAAGAATATACTTTTTTTTCACGGCAGTACATGAAATCTAAAAATAAATTGACAATGTATTAAGGCATAAAAATCTCAAAATCAATTACAGAAAGGCAAAAGTAGTAAATACATTTTTTTCAGATCATAATGAAATCAAAGTTACATGCAAAAAAGCCAGGGGAAAATAGACCAAAAATTAATTGGAAACTAAATAATCTAATCCTAAAAATGAGTGGGTAAAACAACAAAACATAGATGCAATAATTTTATCTAAGAAAATGACAATAATAAGACAATATACTGAAATTTGTAGGATGCAGGTAAAACAATTTTTAGGGAAAGTTTTATCTCTCTAGATGCTTACTTGCAAAAAAAAAAAAAAAAAAAAAAAAAAACTTGTGGGGGAAGGGGGGGGAGAGCCAAGATGGCAGAGAAGACACACACTTCATTCTAAGCTCCTCTTCTACCCTCACTATTAATTATCAAATTAAGCCTCAGAAATAGTGCTTGACTAATAGAATCTGTGAATACTGAGAGTACAAAAAATTACCAGCTGAAGATAATCTAGAAAATCACCAGAAAAGTTTTGCCTGATCAGGAGGAGGCCAGGACAAGCAGGGAGGCAGAACTAGAGATTACCACACAGAGTGGATGGGGTCAGGTGGAGATTTTGCAGGGAGGTCTCTACTACAGGTTAGTTGCTCTGCTTTAGTTGCAAAGTAGTACATCAGCAGAGAAGTTACAAAAAGGCCAAAGGTAGAGTGTACGCCAAAAAACCCCACCAAAATCTAACAGGATCTGGCTATACCCACCTAGCATCAAAAGTGAGTGACTCAGCACAGACCACGCCTACAAAGCTGTGCAGCCCCATTCTTCATGGGGGTTTGGGGGAGCCTTTGCCTGGGGCAGCCACACTTCTGCATAGCAGGAGGACTCTGCTTGAGGCAATAGAGCTTCCATAGTGCAGCTGAGCTTCCCAGGGCAGAGATACTTCCAGTGTGGGGGCTCTTCCCAAGGCAGCTGCTGATGAGCACAGCGGGGTTCTGACCAGGGCAGTGATACTTGCACTGCTCAGATGCTAGTCCCAGGGCAGTCACTAATCCATACAGCGGGGCAGTCACATTTGCATAGCAGGAGGGCTCTGTCTGGGGCAAAAGAATTTCCCCAGTGTAGCCCTACTTCTCCAGGCAGAGACACTTCAAGTGTGGGGCTTTTCCCAGAGCACTTCCACAACTCCACTGCTCTTAGCAGCCCATTTTCAGGACAGCTACTGTCCATATATCTATCCGTGTTCTACAGAAGGAGCTAGAAACTCCCTTAACCTGAAAGCAGACCCTAAGGGCTTTAAAAAAAATGAGTAAAAAAGGGAAAAGTACAATTGATAGCTTCTATACAGAAAGAGAGCAGGTTTTCAACCTCAAGGAGACTAATAGCAGACAGTCTCCAGACAAAACCCTAAAGGGGGATGTAACCTAGTCCCCATCACAAAAGGCTCTCCTATAAGAAATTACAAAATAAATCTTAAAAGAGAGCTAGAAGAAAAATGGGGAAAGGAAAGAGAAACCATGCAAAAGAATACAGAAAAGACATATAACTCACTTAAAGAAAAAAATGATGAAGTGGAAAAAGAAAACAACTTCCTGAAATGTGAAATGGAAAAGGTAAAGAACTCCCAGGGAAACAAAATTTGTGAATTGAAAAAGATAAAGAACTCTCAGGAAAATAGGATTTGTGAATTGGAAAAAGAAAAAAAAAAACACAGAAAAAAAAATAGTGAAATGGAAAAAAAATTCCACAGAGCAAAACAACTCATTTAAAAACTCAACTGGACATATACAAAAAGAACTAAAAAAAAATCTATTGAAGAAAATAACTCATTAAAAAATCAGAACTGAACAAATAGAAATGAATGATTGATTGAGACATCAAGAATCAGTCAAACAAATCCAAAAAATAGAAAAAAAACAGTCAAATATCTACTTGGAAAAACAACAAACCTGCAAAATAGACCTAGGAAAGATAATCTGAGGATTATTGGACTTCCTGAAAATTATGATGAAAAAAAAGAGCCTAGATGCTATTTTACAAGAAATCGTCAAAGAAAACTGCACAGGTATAATAGAATCAAAAGGTAAAATAAGCAAAAGAATTCATTGATCACCTTTTGAAAGAGACCCTAAAATAAAAACCCAAAGCAATATTGTGGTTAATTTCAGAACTATCAGACTAAGGAAAAAATATTACAAGCAGCCAGAAAAAAAAATTCAAATACCGAGGAGCCACAATTAGGATCACTCAGGATCTAGCTGCTTCCACATTGAAGGATCAAAGGGCCTGGAATCTGATATTCCAAAAGGCAGAAGAACTTGGAATGCAGACAAGAATATACTATCCAGCTAAGGTGAGCATTTTCTTTCAAGGAAGAAGATAGGCATTTAATGAAACAGGTGAATTCCATTTGTTTCTAAGAAAAAAAAAAAAAAAAACCATAGCTAAACATAAAATTTGACCTCCAACTATAGGATTCAAGAAAAGCAGAAAAAAGTAAAAAGAACTTTTGAGAACTGTATTTCTGTTATGGACACACACAAAGAGTAAATATATGATTTGATTTTACTGATATAATATAAAAAAGGGAAGTAGAAATGGAAAGGGGATATTAAGAGAAAAAGGAAAAGAGGAGATAAAAAGAGGGAAAACATCCCACAAAGAGGCAAAGGAAACCTGTCATATCTGAGGGAATTTAGAGACAGGAAGGAACACTGTGTGAATCTTTCTCTCATCAGATTTGTCTCAAAGAGAAAATAATTTACATATTTAGTTTACAGAGAAACTTCTCTCACCTCATAAAAAAATGGGAGAGGAAAAGGGAAAAGGAAAAGCGTAATAAGGGAAAGGTACAAGAAAGGGGAAGGTATTCAAAAGCGGTGGGAGGGATTCTAAAGAAGGAGAGCTATGTAAGGCAAGTGCTGTCCATAAGGTTAATACTGGAGAGAGGGGGAAGGGGAAGTAAGAAAAAGAAAAGCATAATCTTGGGATAATAAGATGGCAGGAAATACAGAATTAGTAATTTTAACCATATATGTGAATGGGATGAATTCTCCCATAAAGTGAAGGCAGATAGCAGACTGTATCAAAAGCAAGAATCCTACAATATGTCGTTTACAGGAAACACATTTAAAGCAGGAAGATACACATAGAATAAAAGTAAAAGGCTGAAACAGAATCTATTATGTTTCGGGTGAAGTCAAAAAAGCAGGAGTAGCCATCCTTATCTCAAATCAATCAAAAGCAAAAATTAATCTAATTAAAAGAGATAAGGAAAAAAATTATATCTTGCTAAAGGGTAGTATAGACAATGAAGCAATATCAATATTAAACATATATACACCAAGTGGTATAGCATCTAATTTCCTAAAGGAGAAGTTAAGAGAGTTGCAAGAAGAAATAGTCAGCAAAACTATAATAGTGGAAGATCTCAACTTTGCACTCTCAGAATTAGATAAATCAAACGACAAAACAAATAAGAAAGAAATTAAAGAGGTAAATAGACTATTAGAAAAGTTAGGTATAATAGATCTTTGGAGAAAATTGGAGACAGAAAAGAGTACACTTTTTTCTCAGCAGTTCATGGAAATTATACAAAAATTGACCATATATTAGGACATAAAAACTTCAAAAGTAAATGCAGAAATAGTAAATGCATTCTTTTCAGATCACGATGCAATAAAAACTACACTCAACAAAAAGGTAGGGGTAAATAGACAAAAAAGTAATTGGAAACTAAATAATCTTATCCTAAAGAATGATTGGGTAAAACAATAAATCATAGACACAATTATTAATTTCACTCAAGAAAATGATAACAATTGAGACACCATACCAAAATTTGTGGGATGCAGCCAAAGTGTTAATAAGGGAAAATTCTATATCTTTAGAAGCTTACTTGAATAAAATAGAGAAAGAAAAGATCAATAAATTGGGCTTGAAACTTAAAAACCTAGAAAAAGACCAAAAGAAACCCCAATAAAATATTAAACTTGAAATTCTAAAATTAAAAGGAGAAATTGACAAAATTGAAAGTAAATTATTGAATTAATAAATAAAACTAAGAGGTGGTTTTATGAAAAAAAAACAATAAAATAGATAAACCTTTGGTAAATCTGATTAGAAAAAGGAAAGAGGAAAATCAGATTGTTAGTCTTAAAAATGAAAAGGGTGAAATTTCCACCAATGAAAAGGAAATTACAGCAATAATAAGGAGTTACTTTGCCCAACTTTCATATTAATAAATTTGATAACATAAGTGAAATCAATTACTACCTTCAAAAATATGGGCTTCCCAGATTAAGACAGGAGGGAATAAATTGCTTTAATAGTCCCATTTTAGAAAAATAAATAGAACAAGCTATTAATAAACTCCCTAAGAAAAAATCCCCAGCACCAGATGGATTTACATGTGAATTCTATCAAACATTTAAAGAAGAATTAACTCCAGTGCTATATAAACTATTTGAAAAAATAGGGAGTAAAGGAGGCCTACCAAATTCCTTTTATGACACAGACATTGTTCTGATATCTAAACCAGATAGGTTGAAAACAGAGAAAGAAAATTATAGAACAATCTCCCTAATAAATATTGATGCTAAAATCTTAAATAAAAATATTAGCAAAAAGATTACAGAAAATCATCCCCAGGATAATACAACATGACCAAATAGGATTTATACCAGGAATGCATGGTTGGTTCAATACTAGGAAAACCATTAACATAATTGACTATATCAATAACCAAATTAACAAAAAACAAATGATCATCTCAATAGACTCAGGAAAAGCATTTGATAAAATAAAACATCCATTCCTATTAAAAACCCTTGAAAGTATAGGAAAAATTGGAGTTTTCCTTAAAATAATCAGTAGCATCTATTTAAAAACCATCAGAAAGAATCATATGTAATGGGGATAAAGTGGAGCCATTCCCAATAAGATCAGGAGTGAAACAAGGTTGCTAACTATCACCATTGATTGCTCACTATCAATATCACTATTCAATACTGTATTAGCAATGCTAGCTTCTGCACTAAGAGTTGAGAAAGAGATTAAAGGAATTAGAGTAGATAATGAGGAAACCAAATTATCACTCTTTGTTTATGATATGATGGTATACATAGAGAACCCCAGAGATTCTACTAAAAAAAGCTATAAGAAACAATCCACACCTTTAGCAAAGTTGCAGGATACAAAATAATCCCACATAAGTGCTCAGCATTCTTGTATATCACTAACAAAATCCAACAGTTAGCGCTAAAAAGAGAAATTCCATTTAAAATAACTATTGATAGTATAAAATATTTCCAAATATATCCTAGCTGTTTCAGATCTAAAATTATATTATAAAGTATCAGTTACTAAAACCATTTGGTATTGCCTAAGAAATAGACTAGTTGATCAGTGGAACAGGTTAAGTTCAAAGGACAAAATAGTCAATAACTTCAATAATCTAGTGTTTGACAAACCCAAAGATACCAACTTTTGGGATAAGAATTCACTGTTTGACAAAAACTGCTGAGAAAATTGGTAATTAGTATGGCAGAAACTAGGCATTGACCCACTGTATACCAAAATAAGGTCAAAATGGGTTCATGATTTAGGCATAAAGAATGAGATTATAAATAAATTAGAAGAACATAGGATAATTTTCCTCTCAGACTGTGGAGAAGGAAAGAATGTGTGACCAAAAAAGAACTGGAGATCATTATTGATCACAAAATAGAAAATTTTGATTATATCAAATTGAAAAGCTCTTGTACAAACAAAACTAATGCAGACAATATTAGAAGGGAAGCAATAAACTGGGAAAACTTTTTCACTGTCAAAGGTTTTGATACAGGCTTTATTTCCAATAGAGAATTGACTGTAATTTATAAAAAAAAAAATCAAGCCATTTTCCAATTGATAAATGGTCAAAGGATATGAACAGACAATTTTCAGACAAAGAAACTGAAACTATTTCTAGCCATATGAAAAGATGCTCCAAGTCATTATTAATCAGAGAAATGTAAATTAAGACAATTCTGAGATACCACTATATACCTGTCAGATGACAGGAAAAGATAATGCTGAATATTGGAGGAGATGTGGGAAAACTGGGACACTGATACATTATTGGTGGAATTGCAAATATACCCATCCATTCTAGAGAGCGATTTGGAACTATGCTCAAAAAGTTATCAAGCTATGCATACCCTTTGACCCAGCAGTGTTATTACTGGGCTTATATCCCAAAGAGATCTTAAAGAAGGGAAGGGACTTGTATGTGCAAGAATGTTTGTGGCAGCCCTCTTTGTAGTGGCCAGAAACTGGAAACAGAGTGGATGCCCATCAATTGGAAAATGAATAAATTGTTTTATATGAATGTTATTCATATATTATTGCTCTGTAAGAAATGACCAGCAGGATAATTTAAGAAAGGCCTGGAGAGACTTCCATGAACTGATGCTGAGTAAAAAGAGCAAGACCAGGCAATTATTATATACTTCAACAATACTATAGGATGATCAATTCTGATGGACGTGGCTTTCTTCAACAATGAGATGAACCAAATCAGTTCCATTTGTTCAATAATGAATAGAACCAACTACACCCAGCAAAAGAATTCTGGGAAATGAGTGTGAACCACAACATAGCATTCCCAATCACTCTATTTTTGTCTGCCTGCATTTTTGATTTTGTTCACAGATTAATTGTACATTAATCAAAGTTCAATTCTTCTTGTGTATTAAAATAACTATATGGATACCTATATATATATATATATATATATATATATATATATATATATATATATTGTATTTAATATATACTTTAACATATTTAACATGTATTGGGCTACCTGCCATCTGGGGGAGGGGATGGGGGGAAGGAGGGGAAAAAATGAAACAAAAGGTTTTGCAATTGTCAGTGCTGAAAAATTACCCATGAATATATCTCGTAAATAAAAAGCTATAATAATTAAAAAAAAAATAAAAGCCCCCAATTAAATGTCAAAGTTGAAATTCTGAAAATAAAAGGGAAGATTAACAAAATTCAAATTAAGAAAACTATTGAATTTAAGAATAAAACTAAGAGTTAATTTTAAGAAAAAACCCAGCAAAAATGATAAACTTTTATTTAATTTGATAAGGAGAAGGAAAGAAGAAAATCAAATTATTAGTCTCAAAATTCAAAAAGGAGAACTTTCCATCAATGAAAAGGAAATTAGAGCAATAATTAGGACCTATTTTGGCCAACTATATGTCAAAAATTTTGATAATCTAAGTGAAATGAAGGAATATTTACAAAAAATTTAGATTTCCCAAATTAACAAAAGAAAAAATAAATTACTTAAATACCCCCATTTTAGAAAAAGAAATAGAACAATTTCTTAATCAACTCCCTAAAAAAAAAACATCCCAGGGTTAAATGAATTTATATGTGGATTCTGCCAAATTTTTAAAGAAAAATTAATTTCAATACTATGCAAACTATTTGAAAAAACAGGCAAAGGAGTCCTACCAAATTCCTTTTATGACACAGATATGAAGCTGATATCTAAACCAGGCAGTACCAAAGCAGAGAAAGAAAATTATAGACCAATTTCCCCAATGAATATTGACACAAAAATATTAAATAAAATATTTGCATATGGACTACAGAAGTCATCCCCAGGATAATACACCAGGACCAAATAGGATTTATAGCAGGAATGCAGAGCTGTTTCAATATTAGGGAAAACTATTAGCATAATTGACTATTTCAGTAACCAGACTAACAAGAATCATATGATTATTTCAACAAAAAAGTCTCAAAAAAAGCAGAAAAAAAGCATTTGATAAAATCCAACACCCATTCCTATTAAAAACAGTACAGACTATAAGAATAAATTTAGTTTTCCTTAAAATGATCAGTAGCATCAATTTAAAACCATCAGCAAACATCATATGTAATGGGGGCAAACTAAAACCATTCCGAATAAGATCAGGGGTGAAACAAAGTTGCTCACTATTACCATTACTATTCAATATTGTATTAGAAATGCTAGCTTCAGCAATAAGAGAAGAAAAATGGATTAAAGGAATTAGAGTATGTAAAGAGGAAATCAAATTATCACTCTTTGCAGATGATATGATGATATATTTAAAGAACCATAGAGAATCAACTAAAATATTAGTATAAACAATTCACAACTTTAGCAAAGTTGCAGGATACAAAATATATCCACATAAATCCTCAATATTTTTACACATCACTAACAAAATCCAACAGCAAGCGATACAGAGAAATTTCATTTAAAATAACTGTCAACAGTATAAAATATTTGGTAGTCTACCTGCTAAGGCACAGTCAGAAACAATATGAACACAACTACAAAACACTTTTCATACAAATAAATTCAGATCTCATCAATTGGAAAAATTTCAAGTGCTCATGCATAGACATCACTAATATAATAAAAATGATAATACTATCTAAATTGATCTGCTTATTTGTTGCCCTTCCAATCAAACTCCCAAGAAGTTATTTTACACATCTAGAAAAAATAATAATGAAGTTCATCTGGAAGAACAAAAAGTCAAGAATTTCAAGGGAATCAATGAAAACACACACACACACACACACACACACACACACACACAAAAGTGACCTAGTTGTACCAGACCTAAAACAATATCATAAAGCAGAGATCATCAAAATCATTTGATACTAGCTAATAGTCAATCAGTGGAATAGGTTAAGTTCATAGGACAAAATAGTCCAGTCATCTAGTGTTTGACAAACCCAGAGATCCTAGCTTTTGAGATTAAAAACTCACTATTTGACAAAAGTTTATGGGAAAGTTGGAAACTAATATGGCAGAAATTAGACCCACATCTTATACTGTATACCAAGATAAGGTCGAAATGGGCTTATGATTTAGACAAAAAAAGTGATATTATAAGCAAACTAGAAGAACAAAAGATAGTTTACCCTTCAGATCTATGGAAAAGTCACAACTTTGTGGACAAATAAGTAGAATTTAAACAAAAACATAGATAACTTTGATTATATTAAGTTAAAAGGTTTTATACAAACAAAACTAATGAAGACAAGATTAGAAAGGAAGCAATAAAATGGGAAAACATTTTTACTTTCAAAGGTTCTGATAAAAGCCTCATTTCTATAATATATAAAGAATTCAAATTCATGAGAATTCAAGCCATTCAACAATTGATAAATGGTCAAAAGATATGAACAGACAACTTTCAGATGAAGAAATTAAAACCATTTCTAGTCATATGAAATGGTGCTCTAAATCATTATTGATCACAGAAATGTAAAATGAGATAGCTCTGAGTTATCATATACATCTCTCAGATTGGCCAAGATAACAGGAAACAATAATGACAAATTTTGGATGAGATGTGGGAAAACTGGGATACTACTACATTGTTGCTGGAGTTGTGAATGGATCCATCTATTCTTTAGAATAGGGTCCTCAAAATATGGCCTACAGGCCAGATGAGGCCCACTGAGGACATTTATGTGGCCCACCAGGTTATGGCAAAATCAGACTGGAAGTGACATTCAACCTAATCTCACGTTAGCAACGCACACTTCTGGCACTGGGCTGAGGCAGCGGAGACAGACTGTGAGGCAATACAGAGATGAGGTGAGTTCCCAGGCCAGGGTATGCATTGCGGGGAAGGGAGGGAAATACAGAAGATGGAGAACTGATGGCCCGTGGCCTTGTACAGTAATGACAGCCACCACAACAGACAGGTGCGGGGGATGTAAAAGGCATGCTGCACATGTCACAGCCACTGCAGGGGGGATTCACTACAGCAATGAAGGTCAAAAGCGGGAGCGCGAATTGTGTGAGAGAGAATGTGGGAAATAGAGGCATCACAGCACAGAGGCAGCTTGGAGGAAGTTGGACATTGCAGTCTGTATGTCTCTGTGTGGGCAAAGTTATTGCTGGTATGTTATTTTTGTAGCACTGTATATATATATATATATATATATATATATATATATTGGTTTTACTAATAGCAATTTGGAATCCCTAGGAAATAATGGTGTCAAGAAAAAGAAAAATTAATGTTGAGTTGTAGGATATTCAAAGAAAAGTGGACTTGATTACTTTTTCATATGGTACAAGGAAAGAGCTATATGTCTGATATGCCAGAATATAATGTCTGTGTTCAAAGAATATAATTTGCGTCGACACTATGAAACTCAACATAAAGATAAATAAGATTGTGTGGTTGGAGAAGTGAGAAAAGATAAAATATTAAAACTGAAAAATACATTGACAACTCAGCAAAATACTTTTGTGAAGCAGAAGCAGTTTCTTATTTCATCACTGCGAGCAAGTTTTCAAATCGCCAAGCTAATAGCATGCACTGGCAGACCATTTGTGGAGGGAGAATTTGTTAAAGAATGCCTTCTTTCTGTTGCCAAAGAGATGTGTCCAGAGAAGGCCGATTGATTTAGTACAGTGAGTCTTTCAGGACCTACAACTACACAGAGGATTGAAGAAATGGGAGACAATCTGTATCAGCATTTGCAAAACCCCATTAAAAAAATTCATATTTTTCCTTGGCACTTGACGAAAGCAATGATCTTTGTGATTCTGCACAACTTCTAATTTTTATTTGTGGGACGAATAATATTTTGAAGTCATAGAAGAGCTTGCTGCACTGCAAAGCATCAAAGGAACAACTACAAGAGAGGATATCTATGAAAAAGGTTTGCCAAACTATGAATGGTTTGGAGCTGGACTGGGCAAAACCAGCCAGTGTGACAACTGATGGTGCTCCTAGCATGGTGGGGTCTAAGAAAGGAGTAATTGCTCACATTAACCAAGAGATAGACAAACATAACCATTCTCATCCAATAGCCATACTCTGACTCATCCACCAACAAGCGTTGTGTAGTAAATCACTGAATTGGGACTCTGTTATGAAAATTGTGGTATCTTGTGTTAACTTCATTAGAGCTAATGCACTAAATTACAGACAATTTCAGGAATTTCTGTCTGAGCTAAATGTTGAGTATGAAGATGTTCTGTATCACACAGAAGTCCACAGAGTATGAAGATGTTCTATATCATGTTGAGTATGAAGATGTTCTATATCACACAGAAGGCCATTGGCTGAGTCGAGGGGGAGTTTTGAAATGTTTCCATGACTTACTTCCACGGATTACAATTTTTCTGCTTTCAAAAAACAAAGAAGTACCACAACTCAATGATGCAGAATGGAAATGGCACCTTGCCTTTCTAACAGATGTAAGAGAGCTACTCAACAATTTCAATAAGCAACTTCACAGAAAGGGGAAGCTCATCTGTGATATGCAATCACATGTCAAATCATTTGAAGTAAAATTAGGCTTCTTCATCAAAC